>NC_090372.1:191711639-192011639 GCF_036365525.1 Heterodontus francisci | reverse complement strand
TTTCCAACAGCTGTGTGTTGTCCGTGCTAAATAATTTTAGCACAGGCAGAGAAATATTTTGTTTTTGCCCCTTCTTCCGGAGCTGCTAAACAAAGAGCTCCAATTGGTCTTATGTCATTGACCCCAGAGTCTCTCAAAATGTTACAACAATTGCAGACTGGTGTGCATTTGATATTGCCTCCATGTCAGGAATGCAAATACCAGATTCATAGCATCTAAAGCAGTCAAACCCGTGACTGAATGAAGTATGGACGCTGCAAAATATATACTTGGCTGCAGTTGCCAAAAGGCAGTTTTGCAAGCTATTGCCAATGTCAAAACACTGAAGTACGACATGCCAGTGCTCATTCTTAAAACATGTCCACTGGAGACGCCAATTCGTCTATTGCTGGGCTTAACCCATCTTCAGAAAGAACCACATATTTCATTCAATTTTAATTTGAAAAGATCAAGCTTCAGAACAGGATCTGCTTCACCCAACTGATTACTCTTTTGATATAAAGCTGTTAACCAAAATTAATCCTGTTTCCAAGTTTCAGAAGTTCACAACCCAGCTGTGCAGTTGGGCACCCATTTTCTTCTGTGTCGAATAGAACCAGAAATTGAATGTCACAACCATGATTCGGCGGACGCGGACACGGTGACTGCTGGGTGAGTGAACTTATATATTTGGGCAGTGGCTAACCCGAAACACTACACGTGTAGTGTCTCCCACCCATCCTCCTCCTCTAACCAAAAAAAAGGACTCTTGTGTGGAGGGTTTGGTAAGGTAAGGTTTTCCTTTATTATATTATCTTTTTTTTAAATCTCTTTTGTCAATTTAGAGCGGAGGGGATGGAAGCTAGGGCAGTTGCATGCTCCTCTTGCAGGATGTGGGAGGTAAGGGTCACCACTTGTGTCCCTGCTGACTTGACCTGTGAGAAGTGCACCCAACTCCAGCTCCTCACAGACCGCGTTAGGGAACTGGAGCTAGAGCTGGATGAACTTCGGATCATTCAGGATGCTGAGGGGGTGATAGAGAGCAGTTATAGGGAAGTAGTGACACCTAAGTTACAGGATAAAGGTAGCTGGGTGACCGTCAGGGGAGGGAAAGGGAATAGGCGCACAGTGCAGGGATCCCCTGTGGCCGTTCCCCTCATTAATAAATATACCGTTTTGGATACAGTTGGGGGGGGGGGGGGGGGGGGGGACCTACCAGGGGAAAGCCACAGCAGCCAGGTCTCTGGCACTGAGCCTGGCTCTGTGGCTCAGAAGGGAAGGGGGGAGAATAGGAGAGTGATAGTGATAGGAGATTCAAAGGTTAGAGGAACAGACAGGAGATTCTGTGGTCGCGAACGAGACTCCTGGATGGTATGTTGCCTCCCGGGTGCCAGGGTCAGGGCTGTCTCGGATCGAGTCCACAGGATTCTTAAGGGGGAGGGGGAGCAGCCAGAAGTCGTGGTACATATCGGTACCAATGACATAGCTAGGAAAAGGGATGAGGACCTGAAAAGCGAAGATAGGGAGTTAGGTTGGAAGCTAAAAGGCAGGACAAGCAGAGTTGTAATCTCAGGATTGATACCGGTGCCACGTGCTAGTGAGGCTAGAAACAGAGAGCGAGTGCAGCTGAACACGTGGCTACAGAGCTGGTGTAGGAGGGAGGGCTTCAGATATGTGGATCATTGGGATACCTTCTGGGGAAGGTGGGACCTGTACAAGAAGGACGGGTTGCATCTGAACTGGAGGGGCACCAATATCCTGGGCGGGAGGTTTGCTAGAGCTCTTCGGGAGGGTTTAAACTAGTTTGGCAGGGGGATGGGAACCGGAGCAACGGATCAGTGGATGGGGTAGCTGTTGAACAGGCAGATACAGAGTGCAGAGAGTCTATGAGGAAGGTTAGACAGTTGACAGGGCAAAGTTGCAGCCAGAATGATGGGTTGAAGTGTGTCTATTTTAACGCAAGAAGTGTCAGGAATAAGGGTGATGATGTTTAGATGTTTCAAAAGGAATAGGGAGGGAGGTAAAAGAGGTGGGGGAGTGGCATTGCTAATCAAGGATAGTATCAGAGCTGCAGAAAGGGAGGTCGTCGAGGAGGGTTTGTCTACTGAGTCAGTATGGGTGGAAGTCAGAAACAGGAAAGGAGCAGTCACTTTATTGGGAGTTTTCTATAGACCCCCCAATAGCAACAGAGACACGGAAGAACAGATTGAGAGGCAGATTTTGGAAAGGTGCAGAAGTAACAGGGTTGTTGTCATGGGTGACTTCAACTTCCCTAATATTGATTGGAACCTCCTTAGTGCAAATAGTTTGGATGGAGCAGATTTTGTCAGGTGTGGCCAGGAAGGTTTCCTGACTCAATATGTAGATAGGCCGACTAGAGGGGAGGCTATGTTGGATTTGGTGCTTGGCAATTAACCAGGCCAGGTGGCAGATCTCTCGGTGGGAGAGCATTTCGGTGATAGTGATCACAACTCCCTGACCTTTACTATAGTCATGGAGAGGGATAGGAGCAGACGGGATGGGAAAATATTTAATTGGGGGAGGGGGAATTACAATGCTATTAGGCAGGAACTGGGGAGCTTAAATTGGGAACAGATGTTCTCAGGGAAATGCACGACAGAAATGTGGAGGTTGTTTAGGGAGCACTTGCTGCGACTGCTGGATAGGTTTGTCCCGATGAGGCAAGGAAGGGATGGTAGGGTGAAGGAACCTTGGATGACAAGAGATGTGGAATAGCTAGTCAAGAGGAAGAAGGAAGCTTACTTAAGGTTGAGGAAGCAAGGATCAGACAGGGCTCTTGAGGGTTACAAGGTAGCCAGAAAGGAACTGAAGAATGGACTTAGGAGAGCTAGAAGGGGACATGAAAAAGTCTTGGCGGGTAGGATTAAGGAAAATCCCAAGGCGTTCTACACTTGTGTGAGGAACAAGATGATGGCCAGAGTGAGGGTAGGGCCGATTAGGGATAGTGGAGGGCCTGGAGTCGGAGGAGGTAGGGGAGGTCCTTAATGAATACTTTGCTTCAGTATTCACTAGTGAGAGGGACCTTGTCGTTTGTGAGGACAGCGTGAGACAGGCTGATATGCTCGAACAGGTTGATGTTAAGAGGGAGGATGTGCTGGAAATTTTGGAAGACATGAGGCGAGATAAGTCCCCGGGGCCAGACGGGATATACCCAAGGATATTACAGGAAGCGAGGGAAGAGATTGCCGCGCCTTTGGTGATGATCTTTGCATCCTCACTGTCCACTGGAGTAGTACTAGATGATTGGAGGGTGGCAAATGTTATTCCCTTGTTCAAGAAAGGGAATAAGGATAACCCTGGGAATTACAGACCAGTCAGTCTTACGTCGGTAGTGGGCAAATTATTGGAGAGGATTCTGAGAGACAGGATTTATGATTATTTGGAAAAGCTTAGTTTGATTAGAGATAGTCAGCATGGCTTTGTGAGGGGCAGGTCATGCCATGCCTCACACGCCTTATTGAATTCTTTGAGGATGTGACAAAACACATTGATGAAGGAAGAGCAGTGGATGTGGTGTATATGGATTTTAGCAAGGCGTGTGATAAGGTTCCCCATGGTAGGCTCATTCAGAAAGTAAGGAGGCATGGGATACAGGGAAATTTGGCTGTCTGGATACAGAATTGGCTGGCCTATAGAAGACAGAGGGTGGTACTAGATGGAAAGTATTCAGCCTGGAGCTCGGTGACCAGTGGTGTTCCATAGGGATCTGTTCTGGGACCTCTGCTCTTTGTGATTTTTATAAATGACTTGGATGAGGAAGTGGAAGGCTGGGTTAATAAGTTTGCCGATGACACAAAGGTTGCTGGAGTGGTGCATAGTTGGAGGGCTGTTGTAGGTTGCAACGGGACATTGACAGGATGCAGAGCTGGGCTGAGACGTGGCAGATAGAGTTCAACCTGGAAAGTGTGAAGTGATTCATTTTGGAAGGTCGAATTTGAATGCAGAATACAGGCTTAAAGACAGGATTCTTGGTAGTGTGGAGGAACAGAGGGATCTTGGGGTCCATGTCCATAGATCGCTCAAAGTTGCCACCCAAATTGATAGGGTTGTTAAGAAGGCGTATGGGGTGTTGACTTTCATTAACAGGGGGATTGAGTTTAAGAGCCGCGAGGTTATGCTGCAGCTCTATAAAGCCCTGGTTAGACCACACTTGGAATATTGTGTTCAGTTCTGGTCGCCTCATTATAGGAAGGATGTGGAAGCTTTAGAGAGGGTGCAGAGGAGATTTACCAGGATGCTGCCTGGACTGGAGGGCATGTCTTATGAAGAAAGGTTGAGGGAGCTAGGGCTTTTCTCATTGGAGCGAAGAAGGATGACAGGTGACTTGATAGAGGTGTACAAAATGATGAGAGGCATAGATAGAGTGGATAGCCAGAGACTTTTTCCCAGGGCGGAAAGGGCTATCACCAGGGGGCATAATTTTAGGGTGATGGGAGGAAAGTTTCGGGGAGATGTCAGAGGTAGGTTCTTTACACAGAGAGTGGTGGGTGCGTGGAATGCACTGCCAGCGGTGGTAGTAGAAGCAGATACATTCGGGACATTTAAGCGACTCTTGGATAAGTACATGGATGATAGTAGAATGAAGGGTATGTAGGTAGTTTGATCTTAGAGTAGGTTAAAGGGTCGGCACAACATCGTGGGCCGAAGGGCCTGTACTGTGCTGTTCTATGTTGATGGAGATTGGAGAAGCATTTTTAACAACCACTCTCATGCCAATAAAATTGAAATTTCCAAAATAGTAAAACATACTGAAATGTGCAATGTTTTCATCACACAATGTTGTTTTTATAAGTTTTTATAAGTATTGCATTGCAACAAAATGATCAAAAAATCTACAACGTTTAATCAGCTGACCGACTAGTTGCAACACAACCTAACAATGCACTGAAGTAAATAAAAACAAGAAATGCTGGAAATACTCAGCAGGTCTGGCAGCATCTGTGGAGAGAGAAGCAGAGTTAACATTTCAGGCCAGTGACCTTTCTTCAGAACTTGGGGCCTCTATATGCTACATAATGGTGAGATAGTTTTAGTAACCTGCAACTGTATTTTCACATTCCGGGTTATGTCACTTTTTAGCAAACACCACCACCTTACATGTAGGAAAACTATATGGTAGGCTCTGATCCCCAATCTGTTTAAATATATTTAATGGAAGTATATGGCTCAGAATGGCTTTGGCAGATCATCTTACTGCTCCACAAACTGCAAGCATATGTGGCCAAGCAAGATGGAGTGCGATAGAAAGAATAATTGACTTATCATCGATAAAAAAGGCATTGTACTGAGCACATCATCATCAGTGCTAAAAGGCTGTTCATTCATTTTTCTTCTGAAAAACACTTCCATGCCTTTCAGTATTCTCCATGAGGTTGAGTGGGCAGACTGCTTTCTCATTCTTGTCTGCTCTTATCCTGTAAAGCGCCATTAAGAATGGATCTCAGCCTCTTTCCTCATGAGAAAAACTGACTTCATTTGGCAGTACATCAGCAAACTGCACTCTATACATTTATGTATTATATATAAAATGCATAAGACTTAATGGAAGACTTGGGTAACAACTTCTTTCCTGCTTTAGACAGTATTTATCTGAGTAACACCATCTAGACTGCATTCTTTGTATAAATTCCATCAATGCATCAATTATTTGTTAGTTCTGGCATTAATGTTTGCTGATTATCTCCTCTTTAGAAATTATAAAGCTAATTTAGCTTATCTAAATGAAGAAATAGGAATTTCATAGTGAGACTAAATTGAGTTACCCAGAATTCATTGCAGACTTGTCAAGGTCATTTGCTTTAGACAAGAATAATCGCTTCCTATATATCAATGCATCCTTACAACACTGATCCACTTAATAGAACCTACAGGGTCACCTGTATAAAACAAATTTTATTAGCATGGCAGCACTTGATGTAAAATAACAGTCCAGCAAAAAAAGATACACCACTACTTGCATCGCTAATCTAGTAACAAAAATTCAACCTAACCATCACAATCAAAGTCAGCAGATTCCAACCATTAGCAAGGCTTTTAGAATAAACTTGTGCTCTGGCATGACTTTGTCTTTCAGATTTTGTTCACAAAAAGGGCAAGTTACTTAATGCTGCACTAAGAGCACTTTAACACGATGGTCATTTATATTCAATGAAATTCCTCTCAAAGGCCGAGACTTGTGAGGATTGGGCAATCAGGAAATCTTACAAGACAGCACAGTGGCGCAGTGGTTAGCACCGCAGCCTCACAGCTCCAGCTACCCGGGTTCAATTCTGGGTACTGCCAGTGCAGAGTTTGCAAGTTCTCCCTGTGACTGTGTTGGTTTTCGCCGGGTGATCCGGTTTCCTCCCACAGCCAAAGACTTGCAGGTTGATAGGTAAATTGGCCATTATAAATTGCCCCTAGTATAGGTAGGTGGTAGGGGAATTGAGGGAAGGTGGGGATGTGGTAGGAATATGGGATTAATGTAGGATTAGTATAAATGGGTGTTTGATGGTCGGCACAGACTCAGTGGGCCAAAGGGCCTGTTTCAGCGCTGTATCCATAAATAAAAATAAATAAATAAAAACTGCAATCACTGTTTGAGAATGCACCACCATGACAGGATTCTTTGTGGTATGTGCTGATGCAGTGAAAATATTGTGGGATTTGGGATTTATGGTACTCTAAGTAGCTCATGGCCAATTCCAACAATTCTTCACCAGTTAATCATAATTACATTATAAAAGCAAAATCATAATTTCATATTCAATACAAGGTCCTGGTGTGCAATCAGCAAGATTAGGACACTGCTGCAGCCGTTTGAAGGGTTACAGTACCAGTTGAAGGGAGGGACCTTTCGGCTGGCAAACGTTTTGCAAAGTTGCTCTTATTCATCATATGAGAGCCTTTTAGTGACCTTATGTTTTTGCTAACTTTCTCTTGTACTCTATTTTAGCCTAATTGCCTTTCCATGGCTTTCAACAGCAATTTGCATGTACATAGCACCTTTTAACAGAAGAAATCTCAAGATACTTCAGAGATTGGCAATTGGAAGCTAGACACCAAGTCAGGAAAGGAAGGATTAGGGGGAAATGACCAAAAATTTGCTAAGAGCTATAGTTTAAGGAGGCTTTTTAAAGGAAAGAGGTACAGAGGCAAATACATTAAGGAACAGAATTCCAGATAACAGGACAGATGTATGAATATTGTGTTGCAAATGTTGAAATGGAAGGGGGTGACAGGGGACAAGGTTGAGGGGAAATATTGGGATGAACAAGACTGCAGAGGTAGGATACAGCAACACCAAGGAGGAATTAAAGATGAGAACTTTAAAAGTAAAAGGGAGATGGGAAGCCAAAGTACGTCAGCAGAACATGACACTGGGCAAGGAAGACTTTGTGTGGAAGTAAGTGGAAGATGGGAGACAGGCAAAGTCCATCTTGGAATTGTCGAGTCTGGTGGTGGCAAAGGAATAAGGATTTTTATGACCCAGAATAATTAATTGCCAATTCTGATCCAGCTGCAGCCTCTTAGCAATTACTGTTATTCAGTCACAATTCTCTATTTCCATCAATGATTCTAATTCCCCAATTTTGCTTCTTATACACTATGCACTGACATAATATATTTTAGCTTGGCTTCCCTTAGCTTGTTAATTTGTCCTTTTATGGCTTTTCATTTTTGTAAAACTATATTTCATGTGCAAAGAGTAGGCAAATGGAAATAAAGGGAGCATAAGCATGAAAAAAATCTAGCCAACAATTTTCTGCTGAGTTTCAAGATATTGAACTAACTTCATAAATTCACGTATCTATAGAAATAAATTATAAGGAGCTTTTATTTTGGTCCAGAAATCTTACTGGAATCTTTGAAGAGATAAGGTGCAAACATTATCTACAGTACACAGTCATCAGACGTCAGAAAGATGTAAGGGGCATGACTCAAGACTTTCCACAATGTGGCAGTTCACCTCCTGGTGGCTTGGCAAGATCAAATTAAAGCAGTACTGCTGTAAGCTATTAGATGACATAATTGAACAAGGCAGGTCAAAACCGACATTTAGGTCTGCTGTAACTTTACACAATCGGAATTATAAAGATTTTTAGTATTAGGAAAAACACAATTCAGCAAGGGATTTCCTGTAATAACAGCTACTGCATATATTAAATTTAATGGCCGGAAACTTACATCCCCACAGGAGTGGACTGCAGGCAGGGGGGGCATAAAATTGAGCGAGAGGCAGGGACTGCCGTTCCTGTCATCTTTCCGCCCCCGCTGTAAGTTTATGAGCGGCTGCAGCAACGAGAATCTGCCTGCCCACCCCAGGCCAATTAAGGCCCTTGGGTGGCCAATTAACTAATTAAATTATTTGGATTTTCAGAAGGCGTTCGATAAGGTGCCACATAAAAGGTTAATGCACAAAATCAGAGCTCAGGGTATTGGGGGTAATGTGTTGACATGGATTGAGGTTTGGCTAACACGCAGAAGGCAGAGAGTCGAGATTAATGAGTCTTTTTCAGGTTGGAAAGCCATAACTAGTGGGGTGCCACAAGTATCGGTCCTAGGGCCTCAACTATTTACTATCTTTTTATGACTTGGAGCAAGGGACAGAGTGCAGAGTATCCAAATTTGCTGATGATACAAAAATAGGTGGGAAGGCATATTGTGATGAGGACATAAAGAATCTGCAAAGGGATATAGATAGGTTAAGTGAGTGGACAAAAACTTGGCAGATTGAATTCCATGTGGGAAAGTGTGAGGTAATCCACTTTGGTAGGAAGAATAAAAAAGCAGATTATTATTTAGATGGAGAAAGACTACAAAATACTGTAATAGAGGGGGATCTGGGTGTTCTTGTACATGAAACACAAAAAGTTAGCTTGCAGGTGCAGCAAGTAATTAGGAAGGCAAATGGAATTTTGGCCTTTACTGCTAAGGGGTTAGAGTTTAAAAATAGGGAAGCCTTGTTACAACTGTACAGGGTGTTGGTGAGGCCACACCTGGAGTACTGCGTACAGTTTTGTTCCCCGTATTTAAGGAAGGATATACCAGCATTGGAGGCAATTCAGAAAAGGTTCACTGGGCTGATTCCTGGGATGGAGAGGTTGTCTTATCAAGAATGGCTAAACAGGTTAGGCCTTTATTCATTGGAGTTTAGAAGAATAAGAGGTGATCTTATTGAAATATATAAGATTCTAAGGGGGCTTGACAGGGTAGATGTTGAGAATATGTTTCCATTGGTGGGGGAATCTCGAACTAGGGGACATAGTTACAGAATAAGGGGACACACATTTAAAACTGAGATGCAAAGGAATTTCTTCTCTCAGGAGGGGGGTGAATCTCTGGAATTCTCTACCTCAGAGTTGTGGAGGCTAGGTCATTAAATGTATTTAAGGAGTAGGTAGATAAGATTTTTGAAATCTCGGGGAGTAGAGGGTTATGCGGAGCAGGCCCAAAAGAGGAGATGAGGTTTGGGACAGATCAGCCATGATCTTATTGAATGGCGGGGCAGGCTTGAGGGGCTGAAATGCCTACACCTGCTCCTATTTCTTATGTTATGTTCCTCTAGCCGCCGCTGACTGGCAGTTCATGGCGGCCTCCTTGCTGGCTGGATGGGAGGGCTCTTCTGATCGGGCACCCGGTGTCCCACTGACGGCCACCCCACAGCACAAGCCTCTCTCACTGCACTACATCCACACTCCCCCTCACGACTGACCCCCACCCCCATTACACTGGGGCCCGGTTGATTGACCCCAGCTGCATTCTGGGGCCAGCTTCCCTCTTGCTCTTCTGGCTGGGTGCAGTCCCAGCAGTGGCCACCGCTCCCTGATTGGCTGGCAGCTCTTGGAAGCGGGACTTCCTGTCCCAGAGGGACGGAATTCCCACGGGAGGCCAATTAAGGGCCTGAATCATGTACAATGATAGCGTGGTTTCCAGGCCTGGTGGAGGTGGGCTCGCATCCCGACTTTTTGGCCAGTGAGTGGTGCCTCCAGCCCAATGTAAAATTCTGGCCAATTACCAAGGGATACATTATGTATTAGGAAGTCAGACAAAGCTTTTTGTTCACAAAGGTTAATAAGTGGAAGATGTTACCAAATAAAAGTAGATTGTATAAATGGATTCCAAACCTAATTAGATGCATTTCTGAAGGAAGGAATGAAGGGCTATGGTAAGAAGACAGGTAGATTGGATTTGAGATTCATCAAAAAGGGCTCATTTAATAGTCTTCTATTGCTAAAAATTATGTTCTTATGCACCCACTCCCAGAGTTGGTACATGATATTCAACTTTCACTTTCAGAGCATTTGCACACATTTTAGCAATAAAATGTAAAGTATGATTTGCACAATATTAAAACAAAAGCAAACAAAATCTGTGTTCAAGACATAGCATGCCATAAATTCACTGAATTAGCATGGCAGTATTTAACAAAGGCACAGTTAATCATATATGAACCTAAATAGATCTTACTTGATTTTAGATTGCAGTCAGTCAAGTGATTTCCTCCAGTTAGAAAAATAAATGTCTGATTATACATGAGATTCATAACTTAATTACAAATTGCATTGCACTGTTTGAAGACTTATTGTCTTCTTTGGCCTCCTCGTCTCGAGAGACAATGGGTAAGCGCCTAGAGGTGGTCAGTGGTTTGTGAAGCAATGCCCGAGTGGCCAGAAAGGCCAATTCTAGAGTGACAGACTCTTCCACAGGCGCTGCAGATAAAATTTGTCGTCGGGACTGTTACACAGTTGGCTCTCTCCTTGTGCTTCTGTCTTTTTTCCTGCCAACTGCTAAGTCTCTTCGACTCGCCACTCTTTAGTCCTGCCTTTATGGCTGTCCGCCAGCTCTGGCGATCACTGGCAACTGACTCCCATGACTTGTGGTCAATGTCACAGGACTTCATGTCGTGTTTGCAGATGTCTTTAAAGCGGGGACATGGACGGCCGGTGGGTCTGATAGCAGTGGCGAGCTCGCTGTACAATGCGTCCTTGGGGATCCTGCCATCTTCCATGCGGCACACATGGCCAAGCCATCTCAAGCGCTGTTGGCTCGGTAGGGTGTATATGCTGGGGATGTTGGCCGCCTTGAGGACTTCTGTGTTGGAGATACGGTCCTGCCACCTGATGCCAAGTATTCTCCGGAGGCAGCGAAGATGGAATGAATTGAGACGTCGCACTTGGCTGACATACGTTGTCCAGGCCTCGCTGCCGTAGAGCAAGGTACTGAGGACACAGGCTTGATACACTTGGACTTTTGTGTTCCGTGTCAGTGTGCCATTTTCCCACACCCTCGTGGCCAGTCTGGACATAGCAGCGGACGCCTTTCCCATGCGCTTGTTGATTTCTGCATTGAGAGACAGGTTACTGGTGATAGTTGAGCTGAGGTAGGTGAACTCTTGAACCACTTTCAGAGCATGGTCGCCGATATTGATGGATGGAGCA
The DNA here is from genome assembly GCF_036365525.1 of Heterodontus francisci. Taxonomy (NCBI): domain Eukaryota; kingdom Metazoa; phylum Chordata; class Chondrichthyes; order Heterodontiformes; family Heterodontidae; genus Heterodontus; species Heterodontus francisci. The sequence goes on along the minus strand of NC_090372.1, from coordinate 192,000,219 downwards.
TTTCTTACGTCCTGTCCCATGATGTTCATTTTCTTGAGGCTGATGGTTAGGGCCAAATTCATTGCAGGCATGCGCAATCCTGTCAATAAGTCTCTGCAGACACTCTTCTGTGTGGGATGCAAAGAGGAGTGCCCTGATAAGGACCTTCTGTACTTTGGTCTTCGCTTTAAGACGGGCAAGGTTGAACAACCTGCCATCTGATCTTGTGTGGAGGAAAATTCCTTCTTCTGAAGACTTGAATGCATGTCAGAGCAGCAGGGAGAAGAAGATCCCAAACAGTGCAGGACGAGAACACAGACCTGTTTCACGCCACTCAAGATAGGAAAGGGGTCTGATGAGGCACTGCTATGCTGAATTGTGCCTTTCATATTGTCATGGAGTGAGGTGATGATACTTAGTAGCTTTGGTGGACATCCGATCTTTGCTAGTAGTCTGAAGAGACCACGTCTGCTGACGAGGTCAAAAACTTTGGTGACATCTATGAAAGCAAAGTAGAGGGGCATCTGTTGTTCACGGAATTTCTCCTGTAGCTGGCGAAGGGAGAACAACATGTCAATGGTGGATCTCTCTGCTCAAAAGCCGCACTGTGCCTCAGGGTAGACACGCTCAGCCAGCTTCTGGAGTCTGTTTAAAACAACTCGAGCGAAGACTTTCCCCACTATGCTGAGCAGGGAGATTCCACGGTAGTTGTTGCAGTCACCGCGATCACCCTTGTTCTTATAGAGGGTGATGATATTGGCATCGAGCATGTCCTGTGTCTGAAGACTTATTGCAGTACTTCAATAATATCACAAAATAAATCTCCCCTTCCTTCTCCCAAAAACAACTCTATTTTAATGTTAAAAAAAAAATCCTTTGCCCATTAGCTTGGATGCTACAAACAATCAATTTACCTCCTGCCAGATACAAATAAAAAATGTTCAGATTATGTACAAAAGTAATACTTGGTGAAACACACATTATTTGCACGAGAGTCATAAAGGCACAGGAGGCCGCCAGTGGGGGGCAGGGGTGGGGTGGGGTGATTTTGGCCTATTGAGTCCATGCTGGCTCTCTGTACAGTGATACGGTCAGTTTCAATCTCTCACTCTATCCCCACAGTCCTGCAAGTTTATTTTTCTCAAGTGTCTATCCAATTTCCTTTTGAAATCATTTGTCATCTCTGCTTCCACCACACTCGTAGGCAGCGAGTTCCAGGTCATTACCACTCTCTGTGGAAAAAAGATCTTCCTCATATTCCCCCTGTATCTCTTGCCCAAAACATTAGCCCTTGTACCATCAGCTAATGGGAGCAACATTTCTTTGCCTACCTTATCTAAACCTGTCATTTTATAAACCTCTAATGGATCTCCCTTCGGCCTCTTTTGCTCCAAGGAGAACAACCCAAGCTTCTCAAACCTAGTCTTGTCGCTAAATTCCCTCATTGCTGGAACCATTCTGGCAAATCTCCTCTGCACCCTCTCATAGACCTTCACATACTTCCTAAAGTGTGGTGATCAGAACTGGACGCAATACTCTAGTTGTGGCCCAACCAGAGCATTATAAAGGTTCAGCACAACCTCCTTGCTTTTGTACTCAATACTCTATTTATGAAGTCCAAGATCCCATATGCTTTGCAAAAACAGCTTTCCACTCTGCAGCTCCTAATCATTTGGACAGGATGGGCCAAGAAGTACTTGTGCATAAAACAAGCCCCTACTGGACATTTAATGAATATTTACTCCTCAGTATAAAAAGTGAGTGGAATGAAAGTGTCCGTTCATTTTTAGAGAGCATCTACAAAAGATCCCATTAAGCTGTGGAATGCTGTTTCCTTAAGTAATATTGTAATCAGAAAGGTTTGCTTCATTTTATGTCCATTTAAGTATAATATAGATGCAATGACCACTAAGCCACTGAATTAAGACTGATCTTAAGCAATGGTCAATCAACTATTTCTAATACAACAATTAAAAGCAGATGGCTTTAATTAGTTGATAAGTTCTGCAGAAGGGACTACATCATCTTTTTCAGAAGTATGGGGTTGGTATGGAAAGTTATAAGATAACAAAGTTGGGGAGTTGTCGATGGAAAAAATAACTTACTAAGACCCAAGTTATCAGACAGAACAGGCAAAAAAGCTCACTTTGTTCAGAAGGACTTGAAGCCTTACTTGACAATGACCACTTAGGTGAGAAATCCATAGATCTGGAAAATTATGGAGTGTAGCAAATCTGCGGCTGAGGGGACAAGACTATCAAATTAGTGCTGAATGATAACTATGTTATGTAACTGTAAAATACACAACTTATTTAAACAAGTTAGAAAAAAAGTTATAAAAAGTGGGTGTTCAAACAGATACTTTGGAATTTGATTACAGTCGCATCAACCTTGATAATTATCACTTTGCTTATTCAGCCAATAACCACCTGAACAAATTCTCAGCAAGACCTGCTATTTAAATAATTCAACATTTGTTGATGGTCAGATAGAGCACATCACAATCAATGGGGAATATATGCTGCAAGAGGAAGCTTATCGGCAGAATATCTCCACTTCGCTGAAATGGCAGCCCACTGTATTCCACAGAAAAACCCTTTAATAAATGGATTATCTGTAGTAAGTACAGCTCTGTTTATAATCCAAGGCTGTGGGATAAACAAAGGCTTTAAGCACTTTACAGTGGAAGTATTTTGCCTGCAGGAACATTTCCTGTACATTAGAGGGTGCGTAATAACAAGGTTACTTCCAGACAGTAGCAAATATGCCAGGATCCAAACTTGATTCAATATCTGATAAAATTAACTAAATAGTAAAGTTTATTTAAAAGCTGCTCAAGTATTTCTCAGTTAGGAACACAAAACACAATTGTCTAAAACTAACATTTTAATGTAAATGCTCAATTCTTGTACAGCAAAAGGAATTTAACTGAACAGGCTAAATATGATGAGTCTACTTAAAACCATTTTTGTCCTGGTACACACTGTTTTCTTATTCAATAGACTAATCTGTATAATTTATTCAACTGTAAAGACTAAATTCTTTTTCATTCCTTAATCAATTCCCAGTGGTAGCTCCAAAAATACCATTTGTCACAGAACCAGCTTGAACTTCTACCTCAATTACACACTGCATCTCTGAAAGCTACAACAGATTTTCAAACAGTGATGGTACTATGTACTAGGAACACGGATGCTTCAGTTCTGTATTCCCCCGTCCCACCCATTTGAAAAATGTACTGGAATCATGAGATCATCATAGGTGCAGGTACCGAAGACCTCTTGACTGCACAGTTAAAAATGTTTTTTTCCCATTTACAGTGCAGACATAAAACACAGAAATTTAGCCTAGGTCCATAGAAAAATGAACACACAGCTTCATCCCCTAAATATAGAATTACATAAATTTACAGCATGAAAGAAATACATTCGGCCTAGTGTGTCCACACAGGTCAAATCGCCATCCAGCCTAACCCCATCTTGGTCTATAGTCTTGTAGGCTATGGCACTTCAAGTGCATATCCAAGTTCTTTTTAAATTTTATGAGGGTTTCTGCTTCTACCACACTTTCAGGCAGAGTATTCTGGATCCCCACCACTCTCTCGGATGGAAAAATATCCCCGTAAAATCCCTCTAAACCTCCTACCTTAAATCTTTGCCTCCTCATTATGGATGCCTCAACCAAGGGGCCTTCCTATCCACTCTATCCAGACCTCGCAAAATTTTATACACTTCAATGGTCTCCCTTCAGCCTCCTCTGTTCCTAAGCAAACAACCCTAGCCTATCCAATCTTTCCTCATAACTAAAATTTTCCAGTCCAGGCAACAGCCTCGTAAATCTCCTCTGTACCCTCTCGAGTGCAATCACATTTTTCCTGTAGTGCGGTGACCAGAACTGCATGCAGTACTCCAGCCATGGCCTAACTACTGTCTTATACAGTTCCAGCATAATGTCCCAACTCTTATTTTCTGTCTCTCAGCTAATAAAGGCAAGTATCCAGTATGACTACTTGACCACCTAATCTAACTGTCCAGCCACCTTCAGGGATCTGTGGACATGCACTCCACGGTCCCTCTGTTCCTCTACACTTCCAATATCCTACCACTTCTTGTGTATTACCTTGCCTTGTTAGCCTTCCCCAAATACATTGCCTCACACTTCTCGGGACTGAATTCCATTTGCCACTGTTCCACCCACCTGGCTTGTCCATTGATATCTTCCTGCAGTCTCCAGCTTTCTTCTTCATTATCAACCAGCCAGCCAATTTTTGTATCATCAGTTAACTTCTTAATCATTCCCCTACATTAAAGTCCAAATCAGTTTTTCCCCTTCTTGGGCTGAGATTCTCTCTTTTCTCCGCACTCTGACTAAGCAGAGACATGTCACACAATTATCCTTTCAAATTAGAAATTCTTTGTACCTTGAGCAACCGTTGATTTAAAATGCATATACTGTATAAATATGGTGCTGAACACAATTCTGATTCCATATGGTACAGCAGACAACAACCCAAGTGATGGGGTGGGGAATGGAAGAGATTGAAATTACACACAGGGTGGATCTAAGGAGAAATCAGGAACACAAAAAAACATGTACACACGGAGAATCGTGCCACCTGATTTTGTGGTTTGATGCACATAATCATGTCACTGGGGAAACAAGGGGGCGAAGCTTTAAGTCACGGCCAGTCTCTCACTGGCACTGATTCCCAGTACTGTTCACTGGGTGAAGACTCGAAATCTTATTTCTTAGTCTTACCACACCCCATCAGCCACTACTGCCTCTCTCTCTCTCTCTCCACGCTTCAACCAAAACTTGAGAGAACATTGACAGACCCCGGCTCCGATTCACTCTCATTGAACAGAATCCCTTGATTGACAAGGCATCGTGGCTGCTGCTTGTCCTGACTCCAATTCTGATTGGTCGATTATCACATCAATATTTCCCCCCCACACATTCTCTGGGTATTTTTGGCACACTCCTTGAAACTTTCTCGCAGACCCCTGGTTAAGAACCCCGGTTTAGACACTGCTCGTTCCCTTGTGAACCAGCACTTTCATTCAGAATTCATGAATTTAAGGGCAACACTGTGATGTAGCAGCACGTCCAAGATTTAAATTAACCCCCTCCCCCCACCATTCTCAATCTTCGGCAGTATGGAATGAAGGTTAAAGGTCAATGGGGCAGAGACCTGCAATCTGATTGCTTGCCTCTCCTTTCAGATTGGGGAATAGTGTACAACACTAGACAAGGGAGGCAGCAACCGAAAGGAACAGGAGAAAAACAGAACGAACAGGAGAAAAACAGAACTAACAGTCCAACTAAATTATGTATATGGGATGAATCCCAACCCAGGAAAATAGGTCAGGGTTGGAACAGATGCAGAAAGCCTGGTGTAAGTCCCATCCCACACCACCAGAACGCTGCTCCAAAGAGCAACATCCTGGCAATTGCTAACAGACTATAATGCTAGTACAGCTAAAATGCACCAATGACAAGAGTCAAAAATAATAATCAGAGAAGTACTGAAATTCAATTTGATTAGATGTTATGCTAAACCTTTATATGGGATTAAAGGGACAATGGCAGCATGAGTGCAAAATTGGTTAAAGGACAGAAAGCAAAGATTGCAGTGAATTTTATTTTCAGACTGAAGGGAGGTATACAGTGGTATTCCACAGCAGTCAGTATTAGTACCAATGCTCTGGCTGATATAAATTACTTGGATTTAGGTTTTTTTTTTTTAAATTCATTCATTGGATGTGGGCATCACTGGCTAGGCCAGCATTTATTGCCCATCGCTAATTGCCCTTGAAAAGATGGTGGTGAGCTGCCTTCTTGAACCGCTGCAGTCCACGTGGGATATGTACACCCACAATGCTGTTAGGGAGTTCCAGAATTTTGACTCAGCAACAGTGAAGGAATGGCGATATAGTTCCAAGTCAGGATGGTGTGCAGCTTTGAGGGGAACTTGCAGGTGGTGGTGTTCCCATGCATTTGCTGCTCTTGTCCTTCTAGGTGGTAGGGGCCGTGGGTTTGGAAGGTGCTGTCTAAGGAGCCTTGGTGCATTGTTGCAGTGCATCTTGTAGATGGTACACACTGGTGCCAATGTGCGTCGGTGGTGGAGGGAGTGAATGTTAGTGAATGGGGTGCCAATCAAGTGGGCTGCTTTGTCCTGGATGGTGTCGAGCTGCTTGAGTGTTGTTGGAGCTGCACCCATCCAGGCAAGTGGAGAGTATTCTATCACACTCCTGACTTGTGCCTTGTAGATGGTGGACAGGCTTTGGGGAATCAGGTGGTGAGTTACTCACTGCAGGATTCCTAGCCTCTGACCTGCTCTTGTAGCCACAGTATTTATATGGCTACTCCATTTGTGTCTGGTCAATGGTTACTCCTAGGATGTTGACAGTGGGGAATTCAGTGATTGTAATGCCATTGAATGTCAAGGGAAGATGGTTAGACTCTCTCTTGTTGGAGATGGTCATTGCCTGGCACTTGTGTGGCAGGAATGTTACTTGCCATTTATGAGCCTAAACCTAGATATTGTCCAGGTCTTGCTGCATTTCTACTTAGACTGCTTCAGTATCTGAGGAGTTGCGAATGGTGCTGAGCACTGTGCAATCATCAGCAAACATCCCCACTTCTGACCTTATGACTGGAGGAAGGTCATTTATGAAGCAGCTGAAGATGGTTAGACACTACCCTGAGGAACTCCTGCAGTGATGTCCTGGAGCTGAGATGATTGACCTCCAACAACCACAACCATCTTCCTTTGCGCCAGGCATGACTCCAACCAGCAGAGTTTTCTCCCCGATTCCCACTGACTCTAGTTTTGCTCGGGCTCCTTGATGCCATATTCAGTCAAATGCTACCTTGATGACAAGGACAGCCACTCTCACCTTATAGGGCATCATTTCAAAATTTGCCAATGACATGACCTTTGAAAATGTAGTAAAAAATGCAGTAACAGTCTTCAGCAGGATATAAACAGATGAGTGAAATGGGGAAGATCCATGGCAGATGAATTTTAACACAGAGAACTGTGAAATGATAATTTTGGTAGGAAGAATGAGGAGAGGTAATATGAACTAAATGGGAAAATTTTAAAAGGGGTACAGGAATAGAAAAAACTGGGGGTGTATGTACACGAATCTTTGACGATGGCAGGATAAGTTGGGAAGGCTACTAAAGAAGCAAGAGATCCACAGCTTTATAAAGAGAGAAAGTACAAAAACAAGGAGGTTATGCTAAATGCCTATAAAACATTGGTTAAGCCTCAACTGGAGTATTCTGTGCAATTCTGGGCACCACGCCTTAGGAAGGATATCAAGGCCTTAGAAAGGGTGAAAAAGAGATTTACTAGAATGGTACCACAGATGAGGAACTTTAGTTATGTTGAGAAACTGGGGAAGCTTGGTATGGTTCTCCTCAGAACAGAGGTGGTCAAGAGGAAATTTGGTTGAAGTGTTCAAAATCATGAAAGCTTTTGACAGAATAAATAAGGAGGCACTGTTTCCAGTGGCAGAAGCGTCAGTAACCAGTGGACACAGATTTAAGATAACTGGCAAAAGAACCGGAGGTGACTAGAACAAACTTTTTTTTTTAAACACAGTGAGTTGTTGCGATCTGAATGCACTGCCTGCAAGGATCGTGGAAGAAAATTTAAACGAACCATTCAAAAGAAAATTGAATACTTTAAGGGAAAAATTTTTTACAGCGCTATGGGGAAAAGAGCAGAGGAATGGGTGGAACTAATTGAATAGCTGTACCAAAAAGCCAGCACAGGTATGATGTGCTCTATCATTCTATGATTTTAAATTAAAATTAGATGATTGAGTTTCTGCAACATTCTTGTGTGCATGAATCTTACTAAATTAAGATGACAAATTATCAGCCCCCAAAGAATGCTGACAAATGCGGTCAGTCCCAGATTCACCAAGCAGTAAGAATTCCTGATGATCTCAGCAGTATCACTGTAATAAAACTGGAAAAAATTATTCTTTCAGGCTCTAATTGCACAACTCTTAGTGGTCACCTAAATAGCTGCATTAGGAGAGACCTACCTGTTATTTTGTTCAGGGAAACATTTTTCTGAAAAAGAAATGGCTAAATGGTATTCGTGGCAGTTGATGCACTCACCATATCTTATTTCTATTCATATAAGAAAACAGTCAGCTTTTATTGCAATGACAGTAACTTAAACTTGCATAAAATAACAGTGGTTAATTTTTAAATTTACAACACTTACAGCTAGATAATTATAAACAGCATTCACCACAAAGATTTAAATGTTTCCACTAGTGGGGGATCTCAAAACTAGGAATCACAAATATAAGCACTCACTAATAAATCCAATAAGGAGAAACTTCTCCACAGAGTGGTTAGAATGTGGAACTTGCTATTACATGGAGTAATTGAGGTGACTAGCGTAGCTAGATACAAGGGGAAGCTAGATAAGGACATGAGATGGAAAGGAATAGAAGGTTAAGTTGATAAGGTGGGATAAGTAGGGTGGGATAAGACTCATGTGGAGCATAAACACCAGCATTGACTAGTTAAGAGGAATGGTCTGTTTCTGTGCTGCAATGTCTATGTAATTCTATCCAAATAAATACAGTGGAAATCTGCAATTATAATATCAATTAACTTGCTGTTTTTAAATTATGAGGGATAAACATTGAAGACTTAGATGTACATTCTATCCAAATTTCAGATCTTCTCAGTGTTATGACCGAGGCACTGTTTATTTTAATCCCACTTCTCCACAGATCACAACATATATTTACATTTTTTCCCACTCAGCGATACGGTCAATCATAGACTCTATTTTTAGCCCAGAATAAAACACACCAACTAGGTTTCTTTGATAAACAATAAATTTCTAAGTTTACTATAAAACAAGTCTTAACCAGTATTGAAGCAAAGCATAAACACACAGATTGAAATATAAAAGTTCCTTTTTTTTTGAAACCTTAGCTCCACCCCCCCCCCCCCCCCCCACACACACACGTTAACTGAAAAATAACGAGATTTACTCTTTAGAGCTCCAGTACAAAAGAAATGTTGGCCAAAATACTCGCTAATTCTTGAAGAAAAAAAAAATGTTCCGAAAAGATGTCAAAAGTCCTTTTATGTTTGGGATCCCAAATATGTACAGACGTCCGTCATTGAGATCTTCCTAGAATAGTTCGTGTTAGGCGATGTTGAATATCAGTTTGGGCAGACTTTCCAGGGAAAATGCAGCAACAGGGCTTTCAGGTAATTTCTTACAGTGGCATCTCAGCTTCTCACGAAATGGAAAATGGGCAGGCTTTTTCAAAGAGCTGGAACAGACTGAGCTGGGGTTTTGCTTCCTTGGCAAGTTTTCTCCAACTGTCTTTTCAAACCACTGTCCAAAGCGAAACCATAACCATCTCAGGAGTCAAGCCTCCTGACCTCTATAAATCGTGACCTGTCATTTCTCTGTTAACATCTTCCCTAAATCAAAAACAACACCTACTGGGTAGTTATTTGAAGACAAGTGCCTTCCAGTAACAGTTTACAGACCAGACCTCTCAGTGACCCCTGTAAAAAAAAAAATGACCTTTTCCATTTTAAACCACAAATCTTCAAAATCTAACAAAAAAAATGGAAGCACTTGTAACATCAGACGGAATACAATTCTAAGTTTTATCTGAAGTCTGTGAACCTCAGTGTCGAAGAAATACTTGAATAGGAGCATTGTTAGCCTAATAAAATTGATTGCCATCATTTTATCACATTTGTAAAAGTATACAATATCCTTAGAGGTATCCATCAGGTTTACAGCTCAAAATGTTCAACTTGATGTAAAGTATAAAAATTAACATAACAAACAGGATCTCAATAGTTCATGTTACAGCAGTTGTTCATCTGAAAACCTTCCAAGTGGACAATATGGTGGTTCTGGGGTAGGCTATGGAGCGTTTGAGAATTAAACCGTCAGATAAGCCCCGTCAAACCTCAACTTCCTTTCAAAATTTCAGTAAAAACTAAAGCAAAACTAAAGCAAACTTGTTGACCCAAATTTAAAGTTAAACCATTCATTCAATTTTAAAATACCAGCACCATCAATGCTTCAGTTACAGAACTAGGCAAATGTTCATATCTTAGTCTTAGCCACATGGGATATGGATCTTCTCAGTAAACTGACAGGCAAATTAATTCCTAAGCAAGCTCCATTCTCCCTCGCTCATGAATTTCTCTCTTATTTGCCCTCTGGAAAAGCACTTATCAGATCCTCAAGTATCATCTTAAACTATCAAAATATAAACGGGTGTTTTCAAAGCTATTAATAAGTTTGCAAGTAACTATTATTCTATACACGTATATGTTTTCTTTTCAGCACACTAAGGCACTGCTTAGCTTGGTTTTCAAAATTCAGGAACCATAGAAATAGTGTAAAATTTGTAAGAATATAATTAAGGCACTCTGAACAAGCTCAATGATAAATGGCAACAGTAGAGATTTTATTTAAAACTGCCAGTGTTGGAAACTTAATAAGAAAAGGCAGGAAATCAATAGATCTATTAGCATCTATAAAGAGTAAAGATGGTTTTACCGTTGAGTATAGACTCTATCATAACAAATTCTGACGTGTCTACTCAAGAAATATTAACTAATCTGTTGTGTATTTCATGTTTTTTTTCCCATAATAAAAGCTGCTTGGGAATAACTCTCTCTCTGATGATCCTTCTCCAACTATGGGGAAACATCAGGCTTCTTAATACGTACACTTGCCCCACAGCATAAAGTACATATTGGGAATGGTAGCATAATGGCAATGTGACTGGACTAGTAAGCCACAGGCTGAGACGATTGCTCCAGAGACATGAGTTCAAATCCCACCATGGCAGCTGGGGGAATTTATATTCAATTAATTAAATAAATCTGAAATGAAAAGCTAGTCTCAGTAATGGTGAGAATACCAGATTGTCGTAAAAACCCATCTGGTTCACTTATGTCCTTTAGGGAAGGAAATCTGCCATTCTTACCTGGTCTGGCCTACATGTGACTACAGAGCCACAGCAATGTGGCTGATTCTTAGCTGCCCTCTGAAATGGCCTCGCAAGCCACTCTTTTGTGCCAAACTGCTATGGAAAAGTCAAAGAATAATAAAACATGATGGACCACCCAGCATCAACCTAAGCATCAGAAACGACACAGTCAGCCCAGTTGGCCTGCAAAGTCCTGCTCACTAACATCCAGGGACTTATGCCAAAACTGGGACAGCTGTGCCACAGACCAGTCAAGTTGACATAGTCATACTCAACGCTAGGTTCATTCTGTCTCACCAGCAGAACAGGCCAATCTGAAGTGGTGGCAAAGTGGTATACAGTCAGGAGGGAGTGGCCCTGGGAGTCCTCAACATTGATTCTGAACCCCATGAAGTCTAGTCGATACAGGTCAAACATGGGCAAGGAAAGCTACTGCTGATCACCTTGACTGACAAATCAATACTCCTCCATGTTGAACACCAGGTGGAAGTGACACTGAGAGTAACAAGGGCACAGAATATTCTTTGGGTGGGGGACTTCAATCTCCATCAAGACTGGCTCGGTAGCACCACTACTAACTGAGCTGGCCGAATCCTGAGGGACATATCGGCCGGAATGGGCTTGTGGCTGGTGGTAGAGAATCAACATGAGGGAAAAACCTACTTGACCTCATCCTCACAATTCTACCTGTTATGGATGCATCTGTCCACGACAGTATTTGTAGCAGTGAACACTACACAGATCTCGTAAAGACGAAGTCCCATCTTCATACTGATGATACCATCCATTGTGTTGCATGGCACCACCACTAAGCTAAATGGGATAGATTTAGATCAGATTGAGCAATTCAAAACCAGGCATCCATGAGGTGCTGTGGGCCATCAGCAACAACAGAATTGTATTCAACCACAATCTGTAACCACATGGCCCAGCATATCCCTCACTCTACCATCACCAACAAGCAGGGGGACCAACCTTGGTTCAATGAAGAGTGCAGGAGAGCACGCCAGGAGCAGCACCAAGCATACCTAAAAACGAGATGCCAACCTGATGAAGCAACAACACAGGACTACAAACATGCTATACAGCTGAAGCAGCATGCTATAGACAGAGCTAAGCGATCCTACAACAGATCAGATCAAAGCGCTGCAGTCTTGCCACATCCAGTCATGAACGATGGTGGGCAATTAAGCAACTAACGGAGGCAGCAGCTCCACAAACATCCCCATCCTCAATGGAGGCGGAGCCCAGCATGTAAGTGCATAAGACAAGGCTGAGGAGGTAGTGCCGTTGTGGTATTGTCACTGGACTAGTAACCAGGAGACTGGGGACTGGTTCGAATCCCATTACGGCAGAAGATGGAATCTGAATTCAATTAATAAATCTGGTACCAAAAGCTAGTCTAATGATGGCCATGAAACCATTGTTGATTATCGTAAAAATCCATTTGGTTCACTAATGTCCTTTAGAGAAGGAAATCTGTTGTCCTTACCTGGTCTGGCCTACAAGCGACTCCAGACCCACAGCAATGTGGTTAACTCTTAAATGCCTCTGAAATGGCCTAGCAAGCCATGCAGTTGTATCTAATCAAGGGCAATTAGGGATGGGCAATAAATATTACCCTAGCCAGTGACGCCCACATCCCATGAATGAATAAAAAAAAGTATTTGGCACTTCTGGCTGAAGATGGTTGCAAACAGATGATCAGCAACTCACCAAGGCTCCTTCGACAGCACCTTCCAAACCCACGACCTCTACCACCTAAAAGGACAAGGGCAGCAAATGCATGGGACCACCACCTGCAAGTTCCCCTCCAAGCCGCACATCATCCTGACATGGCCGTTCCTTCACTGCTGCTGGGTCAAAATCCTGGAACGCCCTTCCTAACAGCACTGTGGGTATATCTACTCCCAAAGGACTGTAGTGGTTCATGAAGGCAGCTCACCACCAGCTTCTCAAGGGCAATTAGGGGTAGATAATAAATTCTGGCCTAGCCAGCGATGCCCACATCCCATGAACAAATAAAAAAAAAATCAATCGCAGCCTCCTCCTGAGGTCCACAGCATCACAGATGCCAGTTTTCAGCCAATTCGATTCACCCAACGTGATATCAAGAAACGGCTGAAGGCACTGGATACAGCAAAGGTTATGGGCCCTGATAACATTCCAGCTGTAGTGCTGAATACTTGAGCTCCAGAACTAGCCATACCCCTAGCCAAGCTGTTCCAGTACAGCTCCAACACTAGCATTTACCCAACAATGTGGAAAATTGCCCAGATATGTCCTGTCAACAAAAAACTGGACAAATCCAATTCAACCAATTACACTGCCATCAGATTACTCTCAATCAGCAGCAAAAATGATGGATTAGACTACTCTCAATCATCAGTCAAGTGATGGAAGGGGTCGTCAATAGAGCTATCAAGTGGCACTTGCTCAGCAACGGCCTGCTCGCCAATGCTGTTTGGGTTCTGCCAGGAGCACACAGATCCTGACCTCATTACAGCCTCGGTCCAAACATGGACAGAAGAGCTGAAATTCTGAGGCGAATTGAGAGTGACCTCCCTTGACATCAAGGCAGCATTTGACCGAGTGTGGCATCAAGAAGCCCTAGTAATCTTGAAGCCAATGGGAATCAGGACGAAAACTCTCCATTGGCTGGAGTCATACCTAGCACAAAGGAAGATGGTCGTGATTGTTGGAAGCCAATCATCTCAGTCCCACACCACTGCTGCAGGAGTTCCTGAGGCTAGTCTCCGAGGCCTAACCATCTCCAGTTGCTTCATCAATGACCTCCAACAAGTGAGAATCTAACCACCTTCCCCTGACATTCTACAGATTTACTATTGCTGAAGCCCCCACCATAAGAACATAAGAAAAAGGAGCTGGAGTTGACCATACGGCCCCTCAAGCCTCCTCTGCCATTCAATACAATCATGGCTGATGATCTGCTTCAACTCCACTTTCCCGCCTTCACCCCATAGCTCTTGATTCCTTGAGAAACCAAAAATGTATCTATCCCAGCCTTGAACATACTCAACGATGGAGCATCCATAACCCGGTGGGGTACAGAATTCCAAAGATTCATAACCCTCTGAGTGAAGAAATTTCTCCTCATCCTGTCAAGCTCCTTCAGAATCTTCTATGTTTCAATGAGATCACCTCTCAGACTTCTAAACTACGGAGAGTATAAGCCCAATTTATACAGATTCTCATTTATGTGGAGGTGGTGGCTCAGTGGTCATGTCACTGGACTAGTAATCCAGAGTGCAGGCTAATGCTCTGGGGACATGGGTTCGAATCCCACCATGTCAGATGGTGAAATTTGAATTCAAATATGGAATTAAAAAGCTAGTCTAATGGTGACCGTGAAACCATTGTCGATTGTTGTAAAAACCCATCTGGTTCACTCATGTCCTTTAGGGTAGGAAATCTGCCGTCCTTACCTGGTCTGGCCTGCATGTAACTCCATGCCCACAGCAATGTGGATGAGTCTTAAAATGCCCTCTGAAATGGCCTAGAAAGCCACTCAGTTCAAGGGAAATTAGGGATGTGCAATAAATGCTGGCCTAGCCAGCAATACCCATATCCCACAAATGAATAAAATAAATTGTAGGACAACCCTCTCATCCCAGGAACCAATTTAGTGAGCCTGTGCTGCACTGCCTTCAAGGCAAGTATATCCTTCCCTAGATATGCAGAGCAATACTGCATACTCCAGAACATCCTGGAGGTCACTTTTGACCAAAAATATACTTGGATCAGCCACGTAAATACTGTGGCTACAAGAGCAAGCCAGAGACTGGGAATTCTGCAGTGAGCAGCCCACCTCCTGACTCCCCAAAGTCTGTCCACCATCTACAAGAACAAGTTAGGAGTGTGATGAAATACTCCGACCTGCCTGGATCTTTACAGCTCCGACAACATTCAAGAAATCAACACCATCCAGGACAAAGTATCCTGCTTGATCGGCACCCCATCCACCACATTGTACATTCACTCCCTCCACCACCAGTGTACCATGGCTGCAGTGTGTACCATCTACAAGATTCACTGTAGCAAGTCATCAAGGCTCCTTTGACAGCATCTTCCAAATCTGTACCACCTGGAAGCACAAGGGCAGCTAGCACATGGGAATACCACCACCTACAAGTTACCCTCCAAGCCACACACCCTCTTGACTTGGAAATATAGCGCCGTTCCTTCACTGTCACTGGGTCAAAATCCTGGAATTCCCATCCTAACAGCACTGTGGGTGTACCTACTCGATTTGGACTAGAGCAGTGCAAGGCAACAGCTCACCGCCATCTTCACAAGGGCAATTAGGGATGAGCAATAAATGCTGGCCTTGGCCGCAATGCCCACATCCCATGAACAAATAATAAAACATGGGGGAAAGTAAAGCTACCTCCCACCAATGCGGGCGAGCGAGTGAACAAACGAGTGAGTGAGTGTACGTGAACATTAATTCACCTCAAACTGGAGACCATCTGCTCAACAATACAAAAATGACAACATTAGCTATTTAGCATCTATACTTTTTTCTGAGAAGGAAAGAAAACAAGGCCAAGAGATAGTCCCTCTTTCAAAAAAGCTGCTGGGCTTGCCAACAAAACTGAAAGGAAAGTTTATTTTTGGATTGGCAAAAACAGATCATTCTAAATGATGAAGTACTTCCACCACTGCAGACAAAACACCCTGTATTCCTGTTTCCATGCAACTTGCTTAAACAGGAAGCAAGCAGCAAGTTCCTAGTTAATTATTGTGAATTAGGAAATCATATAGCTACTTTTACTTATATTTATTTTTGCCAACTGATCAAATAGAGAAGGAAAGATTTCCCAACAGTGATGGTTAAAAACAGTAGTTATCTTTAATTGTAAATTTCTGATGAAATGACAATTGACTGGAAGTAGCGACATAAATGATGCATAAATTTTATTTAAAAAATATTATGTTTTTCTTTTAAGTGCAAATCTGATCAATTCAGCAAAGTACACAAAAACAACTACACAGAGTCAATTCATGATGGGAAAATCAGCAAAGCATGGTTTTTGGTTTTGGTACAAATATTAAACAGAAATCAAGATTCAATTTTGTCAATAATAAAGCAAATGTTTCAATGGTTTATACTCCCCACCTCCATAAAGATCCAGTATGAATTGAATTTAGATGATTAGCACCAGATTTAATGGTAAATAATTTGGCAAGAAATAAAGCACAGCAAAAACAAGTCTAAATTAAAATATTTAAATAATTAAAAAGTAAATAAAAACACAGGCTCTAATGCAGAATATCATGTAGCAAAGAAACACTAGTCTGAGTCCCTACTTTGCTGAATTACCCATCTCAATCACGGGCCTGGATAGACATTGGATAATGACCTCCACCACCATAACCCAAAGGTTTGTAAGAGAGGAGAGGGAATAGAGGGATAAAAATTGAACGGTCACAGCTACTGGCCTCCAAAGAAGCAACAGTGACACCTGCAAGGGGAGGCAGTGGCGTGGTGCTAATGTCACTGGACTACTAATCCAATGCTCTGGGGACAGGAGTTTGAATCCTGTCACAGCAGATGGTGAAATTTGAATTCAACTAATAAATCTGGAATTAAAAAAAGCTAGTGTAGTGGTGACCATGAAACTATTGTCGATTGTTGTAAAAAAAACCATCTGGTTCGCTAATGTCCTTTAGGGAAAGAAATTTGTCGTTCTTACCTGGTCCAGCCTACATGTGACTCCAGACCCAAAACAATGTGGTTGACTCCTAAATGCCCTCTGAAATGGCCTCGCAAGCCACTCAGTTCAAGGGCAATAAATGTTAGCCTAGCCTGTGACACCCACATTCCACAAAACGAATTTTTAAAAAAACTTACAGCCACGCTTTCTCGAGTACAGACCCACACAACCTTGAAGGGAAAGAGAGGGAAGGCATAGGACGTGTAAGGGTTCAGGGCAGAAGCAAACACTTGCCCTTCATCATGGCAAGGTCTTGACACAGATGACATGAAATTAAGTTGTTTTGCTGAGACCTTGCCTCGATGAAGGGCAGGTGTTTGCTTCTGCCCTGCACCCTTACATGTCCTATGCCTTCCCTCTCTTTCCCTTCAAGACTGTGTGAACATCACAGTGTTTTTTGTAAGCCAGAGGAAAAAGCTTTGCCCATGAAGCTAAAAATGAAAAACAAAATACTGCAGATACTGGAAATTTGAAAATTAAAACAGAAAAGGCTGGAAATGCACAGCAGGTCAGACAGCATCCATGGAAACGCAGAAGCCAACATTTCAGACTTCAGACTTTTCCTCAGGACTGGAAGCTATTTTCAAAAAGGAACACAGCAAGAGAAGGGAGAAAACACACATAGAAAAATAGTTATAATGATCTGTGAATTGATAGGGTGGAGAACAGGAGACATTTAAATGGCAGTGATATTAGCAGGAGCAAAAGCAGGGCTATTGAGAAGAATATGAGGCTCAGTGAAAGGGGTTGGGGAGCATAGGTAAAAAGCGATACAACAATATCCTAGGGTGGAGTTGGTAATTGGGGTGGGGACCCTCTTCAGAACACTACTGCATGTAGCAACCAAGTTATTGACCTGCTCTTTATTCTTCCACTTGAGCACAGAACACTGAGGCCTGCTCTGCCTGACCAGCTTTACTCTCTTTGTAGGAAAAACTGGGAGTGTTGAACTCTCCACACTAAACCAAAACGCTGCATTTCCAGTAAAACAAAAATTAAAAATTGTGGATGCCGGAAATCTGAAACAAAAGCTGTATTACGATTCTGATGAAAGGTCATCGACCTGAAACGTTAACTGTTTCTCTCTCCACAGATGCTGCCAGACCTGTTGAGTACTTCCAGCATTTTCTGTTTTTGCTACATTTCCAGGCCACTTTTAGATTAGTGAACAGTAGTGGATTCTTGGTGTCAACGCAATTTGCCCGCTATGCGCGGTAAGCGACGCAACCAAGATATTTTTTCCAAGTATGGGGGGGATGGTGATGGAAGTGGTGAATGGGGTGGGGGGGGTTTCTTCATCCTCCATTTCTGCACCTCCTACACTGTCTAAATGCCCCAGTAGATCAGAGTCTGGTCAGTTTCATCTGTATAGTTGGAGAGCTGAACTGGGCTAAAGTGTGCAGTGGCATGTTGTCAAGGTGCAAACAGCAGCTTGAATTGCCCAAAATAGTTGAGGTACTTAATATGGTTTAAGCAGCATCTTAGCAATTGATGCCTATGGTAACGGTTAACACCAGTTGCCCAATATAGGCTCTGGATCATCGGGATGAGCAGGGACTTCACTTGCATTTCTCTGCCATGTTCAGTCTGTTGACTGTTCACATCAGGTGCATAAGGGATTATCTGAAAACACAATCCCATAATATAACCTACAAGAAGACCTTCACAAATATAATGGTGAAGGATACATATTTGAAATAACAGTTTTTCTCTTTACAGATGTTGACTAACCTGTTTATTTTCAGCATTTTTGAATTTTTATTTTACAGAAGCGTTATCAACACCCACCGTGCTGTTAAGGTAGTTCCAGGAGTTTGGCCCAGTGACAGTGAATGAACGGCGATTATAGTTCCAAGTCAGGATGGTGTGTGGCTTGGAGGGGAACTTGCAGGGGAAGAGACGGTCGCCCACCTCCTCCTGGAATGTGTCTTTGCAAAGCAGGTGTGGAAAGAGATGCAGTGGTTTTTGTCAAGGTTCGTCCCAAGCAGCTCTGGAACACAGGAGTCTGTGCTCTACGGGCTGTTCCCAGGGACGCACACCGAGACAAACATCAACTGCTGCTGGAGGACTATCAATTCGGTGAAAGACGCCCTTTGGTCTGCCCGAAACTTGCTGGTCTTCCAGCGCAAAGAGTTGTCCACCACCGAATGTTTGTATTTTTTGGTGCTGTTTTGAAACTGTTTGGTAATGTAATTTTTACAGATTTTTATGAATAAAGTATATTTTGGAAAAAAAAACTTGCAGGTGGTGGTGTTCCCTTGTGTCTGCTGCCCTTGACTTTCTAGATGGTAGAGGTCACAGGTTTGGAAGGTGCTGTTAGAAGAGTTTTTGTGAGTTGCTGCAGTGCATCTTGTAGATGATGCACACTGCGACCACTGTGCGTTGGTGGTGGAGGGAGTGAATGCTAAAGGTGGTGGATGGGTTGCCAATCAAGTGGGCTGCTTTGTCCTGGATGGTGTCGAGCTTCCAGAGTGTTGTTGGAGCTGCACCCATCCAGGCAAGTGAAGAGTATTCCATCACACACCTGACTTGTGCCTTGTAGATGGTGGACAGGCATTGGGGATTCAGGAGATGAGTTACTTGCCACAAACCTAGCCGCTGACCTACTCTTACAGTCACAGTACTTATATGGCTAGTCCAGTTCAGTTTCTAGTCAATGGTAACTCCCAGAATGTTGATAGTGGGGGATTCAGTGATGGTAATGCCATTGAAAGTCAAGGGGAGATGGTTGGATTCTCTCTTGTTGGGGATGGTCATTGCCTGGCACTTATGCAGCGCGAATGTTACTTGTCAATTATCAGTCCAAGCCTGAATGTTGTCCAGATCTTGCTGCATATGGACATGGACTGCTTCGATATTTGAGGAGTCACAAATGTTGCTGAACATTGTGCAGTCATCAGTGAACGTTCCCACTTCTGACCTTATGAAGAGGGAAGGTCATTGATGAAGCAGCTGAAGATAGTTGGGCCTAGTAGGCTACCTGAGTAACTCCTGCAGTATTGTCTTGGGATTTAGATGATTGACCTCCAACAAGCACAACTATCTTCCGTTGTGCTAGGTATGACTCCAACCAGAGGAGAGTCTTCCCCGATTCCCATTGACTCTAGTTTTGCTAGGGTTCCTTGATGCCATACTCGGTCAAATGCTGCTTTGATGTCAAAGGCAGTCACTCCCACCTCACCTTTGGAGTTAAGCTCTTTTGTCCATGTTTGGACCAAGGCTGTAATGAGGTCAGGAGCTGAGCAGCCCTGATGTAACCCAAACTGAGCGGCAGTGAGCAGGTTATTTTTGAGTAAGTGCAGTTATAGTTGGTGCAGAATGGCTGGCACTACTGCATAAATTAACAACTGCTGCATTTCAACAGTAAATCCAAGTGTGGAAGTCTTTGAGAGATTTTGACGCTATGTAAATGCAGTAATTAACTGGATTGTTTCCAATCAAACAGGTCAAACTGCAAATTCAATCATCATTGCAGTAAATCCTGAGAGTATGAAAATGGAAGTTCCACACAGGCAAGTTAACGAGTTACGAGGTATTGGATCCCAATGCTCCTGCATTTTCTTTTAGGTATAATGCCACCCTATTAGATAAGGGCTTGTGCTTCAGTAAATTTTATTTTAAAACTAATTGATGTTCAGTTTAATTTTAATTTTTTTTTTATAATAGGTAACTGCAGATGTTTAGTATTTGACAAAATTTGATGGAGCCAAATTGGAGAGTTTCTATAACTTCCATAAGAAGGAAGACATGCAGAATTTTAGAAACTGAGACACTGGCTGACAGCAGCTTAACTCAAGTGCATTAAGCATGTGAGATACACCCTAAGCTTTGTAGCATTTAACTTTGATGTATAAATTATCTAAACTCGAAGCTTACTATTGATTAAGGTTTAAGGTTTTTTTGCAGTGAGAGTGTAGTTTTTCAATACTGCTACAAACAGTGAAACTGATTTTGTTTTTTAAATTGGGAAACTGCAAAAGACATCTGATCTGGGTTGAACCATTCTGTACGTCTTTCTCATTTTCATCACACCATTAACTGCTGGATCATACTCATGCCATACTATGCGCCTGACCGATCATGTTCCCATCTGTCATTACATACCCTTACTGCCCACATTTTTTTTGGCCATTCTTCTAGTTATCTGACTGCTAGCTAAAAGCAGTGATAGATATCAAACAAGTCTAATATTAATCAGATTCTTCTGAACAGTAGTGCCTCTATGCTTTCTCTCCTACCTCCCCACATGCCCTATCTAAGTTCATGCCATGCATTAGATCCACCCCTTTCACCCTCCCATTCAAAATAACTGCCGACTGCCTAATTCCCCTTCCTAAGCCCCTTGCAAGCTGGTTGCCTCTCAATATCAACATCACCTCCTCCTCAAAAAGCCCACAGTGGAGGGCTCTCCCTTTGTAAGCTACCATTTTATCTCCAATGGCCCTTTCCTCTACAAAGTCTGCAAAAGTGTTCTTGCCTCCCAAATCTATGACAATTTTTCCTGTTTGAATCTCTATAATCAGGTTTCCGCCCCACTATTGCACAAAATTAGCTCAAGCCAAAGTCACAAATGATATCCTGTGCAACTGTGGCTACAGTGCAAAGTCCTCCTCATCCTCAGACAGCCTCTGACAAAGTTGATTGAACCATCCTTCTCAAACATGTCCCCTCCATTTTCCATGGAGACAGCTCTCAATTGGTTCCACTGTATTTTTATTTGTTCTTGGGACGTGAGTGTCACTGGCAAGGCCAGAATTTATTGTCCATCTCGAATTTCCCTCAAGGTGGTGGTGGTGAGCCACCTCTTGAACTGCTGCAGTTCATGTGGTGCAAGTACAACCACAGTGCTGTTAGGGAGGGAGTTCCAGGATTTTGACCCAGTGACAGTGAAGGAATGATGATAGAGTTCCAAGTCAGGATAGTGTGTGGCTTGGAGAATTTGCAGATGGGTGGTGATCTCACGCATCTGCTGCCCTTGTTCTTCTAGGTGGCAGAGGTCGCAGTAGCTAGAGCATCTATGACAATTGCTTCTCTTCTAGTCACCATACTTTTAACTCCAGATTCCACCTATCCTTGGCCTCCTCCTTTACCACATCCACATGCTGCCCCTTGTCATATCATAAGAAGACATGGAGCTAGCTTCCAGATGTATATTGAATACATTCAGCTCAACCTCCCCATCACATTTGTCAACATCTCCACTGCCTCTGTGTTGCCAGGTTGCTTGTCCAACATCCAGTCTTGTCCAATTTCTTCCAGTTAAACAATGGGAAGACTAAAGTTCCTGCCACAAACTCCATACCCTTGTCAATGATTCCATCCTGCTCCCTGGCCACTGTCTTAGGCTGAACTAAACTTCGCAACCTTGGTGTCATATTTGGAGTTCAGCTGAGCTTCAAACCACATATTGTACACGTCAAAAATCACTTACTCCCACCTCTAGAGTTTAGATGGTCAAGGGGTGGTCAGATGATAAAGGGATTCAATAGAGTAGAAACAATTTTCTCTGGTAGCAGAAGAAACAAGGTTTTTAATCTTAAAATTAGCGTTAGAGTTAGGTCTTTTAGCATTTTAACCAAAATGCACTTTTTCCACAGAAAGGGTAGCTGAAACCTAGAACTCTCTCCTCCAAAAGGCTGTGGAAGCTGGATCAATTGGAATTTTCAAGACTGAGATCAATAGAATTTTGTTAATTAAGGGTATCAAAGGTGATTAATGGAGTTGAGGTAAGGAATTGAGAGGCTGAGTGGAATACTGTCAGAGTCTGTAATGAATGTAGTGATCAGTATTGAGGAGGACACAAAGTAAATTAAAATGCATTGAGGAGAACAAAACAGAACCATAGTTCGGCCCAACTGTTTCACTGTTGTTATAGATGTTATCCTGGAAATGTAACAATTATTTCTGTGATACTTGGTATATTTTACAAATCGTCCCTCAAGAATAATCCTGCCCCCTTTTGCCTGGCTCTGTACTGGCTTAGAAGCTGCTCATCTCCAACATCTTCCAGTTCTGATGACAGGTCATCAACCTGAAACACGAATTCTGTTTCTCTCCCCATAAATGCTGCCTAACCTGCGAGTGTTTCCAGTATTTTATGTTTTTAATTAACTTTGATTTAACTGTCTAGCTTTATACCACAACGCACCTGCTGATCAGGCTTGTGTGTGCCAAATTAAGATTTAGTTCTACAAATTAGATTTCATGAAAGGGAAAACCATTTCAAAGTGAAGAACAAGTACGCTTTTACATCTCCAAAATGGACAACGAGGATTTTCTGATAGATCAGACACAGTAAAGGCCGGCCCGGCTCTGCAAATGAAACCTGACCCGAGCCCAACAGAACCACATCCGACCCAAGCCCGGCCCGGCCAGAGTCCTTTCATTTTTTTCCCACGCCTGACCCAAATGGACCCAATCACTGGAATGTTCAGCTAACCTGGTTTCTGTTTTTCACTTTTTAAGCTTGTACAGATAAACAACAAAAACTGTAACTGGACTTGAAAGGGTGTTTAAAAAGTACGTTAAGATTGGAGCCACGTATCGGAGGTGGTGATAGAGCATGTTTGACCCAGCCCGACCCAAGCCCGAATGTCGGACCCGGAAGAGCGACCCAACCTGACACACTTAGTCAGATCCCGTCAGGTTCGGTTCAGGTAGCCATGCTCTAAGACACAGTTTGAGACAAAAGCAGTTTATATGTGATATCCGATAACTGGGAATTATTAATTGCTGTGCTGAGGGATAGCAACGTACCAGTAATACAAAAATCAATTACTTGAACAATATTTAATATAGTCAGATACGATTAATTTTCAGTTTACTACCTATTTCTTCTATCTGCATAAAATGTGTATTTTCACAAATCGATAATTGACATTCTATGTTGGTATTTCAAAAAATGAACAGTTGGAAGTAATTGGGAAGGGGATACACAGTTTATATTTGTATGTATATTTTACAAAGCACAAATTCTAAAGAGCTACTTTCTAAGCATCATTCATCTCAAGAAAATCATTAGTCCCAAATAGTCAAAGCCTGCTCATTTTGTATACCCCAGTGAAAATGAAATCATCTCATTAATCACATCACCTCCCGTTAAGCAAAATCTATTGGTATTAACTGTCATGCAATGGAAATCAATGGTTACTGGTGAAAAAAAATCCAGGTGAAGATACAATCTTTGAGGCAAAGTCATTCTTTATCACATTACTCATTTTCCAATTATTGCAATGTCCCTCAATCAATTGTGATTCACCTAATTACTGCATTCTATGCTCACTTGATTAGGTCTTTTTACATATCATGATTTTTTTTTTCTTTTCAGATACATATTAAGTGGAGGAAATAGTTAAAAATATAAGGCAAATGGTGTTTTTTCTTAAATTATAAAATGTGCACCATAACATCTGGATATTGTGGTCATGATGATGATGCATCACCCATGCTGCACTGCAGAATGACACAACATACGGTATCCTGCATAATGAATTCTGACAGCCAAGGGGCTGCCTCAGAGCAAGTAAGATGAAAAAGGCACGCTGGGTATTATTGTGTTTGGCTCTCTACAATGCAGGGAATACTGCTTAAATACAGCGTCCACATACTTGGATTCACACACGTTTAGCTTGTTGTCCATCTCTGCAACCCCCTGTAATGCTATCTACACTCCTCAAATTCTAGATCCTTGCGCGCTCCCAACTTTCATCACTCTACCATTGACAGCCATGCTTTCAGCTGCCTAAGCCCTCTATCTCTTTCTCCTCCTTTAAGGTGCTCCTTAAAAGCTGCCTCTTTGACGAAGATTTTGGTCACCTGTCCTGCCTTGGGACATTTTACTATGTTAAAGGTGCTACATAAATGCAAGTTGCTGTTTCATTATTTAAAAACACATTTCCAATTTCCCTCTATTCTTCAGCTATGTCCACCCCAGTCATGACTAATAATGTTACTCAAACTAGTTAGGTGAATAAGATTTTTATATATGACGTTGGTCCAAGGCTGTACTCAGTGCACTGTACAGGTCACAGGGGAAAGTACCAATTTTCCTGCAGGGGACAAGATTCTTAATATACCTCAGATGGGTTGTCACACCAGAACGGGTATTCAAACTGAACATCCAATTTCAGCTTTCTATATAACTGCCTGGGGCGAGGCATTTCATGATTTCTCAAGAATTCTGTATTTTTCTCAAATTTTCTACTTAAATACTATTTTTTTGCTGTGTACATTTATTTTTGGCAATTAATAGCACAATTTTCCTTTGGACAATCAACACTAACTTTTCAAAGTTAAGACAGGAGGTTATCAACATGCGTTGCAAGTCACCCACACAAAATGTTTGGAAACCACCGTACTAAACACTTTGTGATTATCACGAGGCTACTTTTAAGAAATAATTGTTTTTATTCTCACACATAGGAAGTTAGTTGTAGATATTTGTGAAACTGCTTTGCAAAATGACTACAAAAACTCGAGATTTAAGATCACACACGAAGTATTGGTGCACACACTTAATAAAGCAGTCAGATGTGAAATATGAGCTCTTGCAGTAGATTGGCTGCTTCACTGAAAATGACTCATATTTTAGAAATACTGCAAAAAGGGCAGTTTTAGGCATTAGTTGGCTCTTGATCGCTTCCTTATATAACTTTTATTTGTGACATATTAGGTCAAATATTTGAGCTCAATGAAAGGAAGAATTCAGTTTTTCCTTCTTTACAATTACCAAAAGCTTTTTACAAAAAGAGGCCTTTGTGAACTGTCACTGATGTAACAGGGTGCTGAAGTCATATGATGCAAAGAAGTGACCTATTTAGGTCAAATAGAAATTCTTCCATACCCTCAGTCATTGAAACCCTACCACTGTATCCTTTATTTACCCCACCTCCTATATAGTTAAATGATAACTTGTTCTATTTATTTTTAGTATGGAGATAACTGAATGCATACCGTCCCACCAAAAAAATATACTGTACATGAAATATTGGCTGAAAACATCAAGGTTGGCCCAGTGTTCAGTTAGCTGCTCACAGGAAACAATGATCCACCTTTAAATCCTGAAGAATCATAGCCATTAAAAATTAAATCAGTTTTTACTGGCGTCAACCTTCGTATAGCTATTGGTTTGTCAACCTGCATAAGCAGCCATCTGCCCCGACCTATAAAGTAAAATAAAGGCTTTTTCTTATTCTGCATTTTCATGAATTTGAGGAATGAACAGCAATCCAATCGGACAAGTACACACATATAATGTTACAACTGCAGCACAGGAAGAACAGCTTTGCTGGCAAGGACTGTGGTAAATGCACAATTCAACCACAACAGCAAGCTTGCCCAGTAAATCAAATTGTATGATGATCGTGAGTTTCAGGAACAGGAAAAGAAGGTTATTTAATGTTATTGATGCTTTTGGAGAAAACCACAGCTATGGCAGCAATCAGGAGTACATGAGTGATGAGAGCATTCCTTCTAGTCAAACTTTCTATTGAATAGTGCCATGGGATCTTTTATGTCCACTTAAGAGGTCAGATAGGTTAGAAGTTAAACCAAGACCCAAGTTATCCTCTCAAATGGACAGAAGAGATTTCCTGGCACTAAACAATGAGCAAGTGAATTCTCCCTGTGTCACTGCTAACAGTTTCTG
Source organism: Heterodontus francisci (assembly GCF_036365525.1). Classification (NCBI taxonomy): domain Eukaryota; kingdom Metazoa; phylum Chordata; class Chondrichthyes; order Heterodontiformes; family Heterodontidae; genus Heterodontus; species Heterodontus francisci. The sequence continues at coordinate 191,973,841 of NC_090372.1, read as the reverse complement.
ATGAAAGGTAATCAACCTAAAACGTTAACTCTAACCTGCTGAGTATTTCCAGCATTTCTGTTTTTTATTTCGGTCATCACTCAGCCAACATTCTTAAAACAGATAATCTGGTCATTTGCATAATTGCTGTTTGTGAGATCTTGCTATGAGTAAAATGGCTGCCATATTTTCCTGCAGTCCATCAATGACTACTCTTCAAAAGTAATTCACTGGCTGAGAAGCACATTGGGATAGTCTGGGAACATGAAAGGAACGATATAAATATAAACAACTTTATTTCCTTCTAAACACACCACACAACCAATTGTTTACTCCAGTTGGTAAGCACCCTTCAACAATGCATGCTGTGTGTCCATCACTGTGACCAGGAAGATGGTGAAAATGCACTCCCATATTTTATGGTGAGTTTTTGCTACTTGTCATGCTGTGCCTAGCCCCTACCATCTGAAAAACAAGGGTACAAACCCATATTTGTAAATTTTCAGTTAATCATCAATTAATGATTGTCGTCCTTAGGGGAGGTACGGGTTTTCTGTTTGGGATCGTTGTGGCAACAAAATGACACACCTATCAATACAAGCTCCGAACCAAGCAAACATTCTGTGGCAGGCTCCACGATCTGCTACCTGTGTCAGGCAGATACACAAGGCTTTGATTGATGATTGACCAGCCTGCTACACAAATGAAAAGATAGACCCATCATTGTGGCTGAGATTTCTGCCATGTGGGAGCAAATATCCCTGCACCTGGAGTCATAGAATAGTTATAGCACAGGAGGAGATCATTTGTTCCATTGTGTCCATGTTGGCTCTCCACAAGAATAACTCTGCTAGTCCCACTCCCCCGCCCTATCCCCATGGCCAAGCAATTTTTTTCTCGCCGTGTGCTTATCCAATTGCCTTCGGAAAGCCGTGATTGAACAACACGCTCAGGCACTCACTGCATAAAAAAAATTTCCTCATGCCATTGTTGGTTATTTTGCCAATCACCTTAAATCGGTGCCCTCTGGTGCTTGATCCTTCTGCCAACAAGAACAGCTTCTCCATCTGTACTCTGTCCAGACCCTCATGATTTTGAGCACCTTTATCAAATATCCTCACAAACTTCCCTTCTCTGAGGACAGCCGCAGTTTCTCCAGTCTATCTACGTAGCTGAAGTCACTAATTCTTGGAACCATTCCCGTAAACATTTTCTGCGCCCTCTCTAAAGCTTTCACATCCTTCCTAAAGTGTGCTGTCCAGAATTGGACATAATACTCCAGTTGAGGCCAACCCTGCGTTTTATTAAGATTCATCATAAATTCCTTGCTTTTGTACTGTATGCCTCTATCTAAAGAGCCCAGGATCCTGTCTGCCTTTTTAACCACTTTCTCAACTTGCCTTGCCATCTTCAACAATCAGTGCATAAATGCCCCAGGTCTCTCTGTTCCTGCACACCCATTGTTTTATATTGCCTCTCCTCATACTTCCTACCAAAATGCATCACTTCACTCTTCTCTGCATTAAATTTCATCTAACACATGTCTGCCCATTCCACCAGCTTGTCTCTATCCTCTTGAAGTCTGTCACTATACTCCTCACAGTTCACAATACTTGCAAGTTTAGTGTCGTCTGCAAATTTTGAAATTGTGCCCTGTTTAGGTCATTAATATAGATCAAGAAAAGCAGTGGTGCTAGTACCAACCCTTTGGGAAACCCACTGTATGCCTTCCTCCAGTCTGAAAAACAACGATTCACCATCACTCTCTGTTTCCTGTCACTCAGGCAACATCTTATCCACGCTGCTACTGTCCCTTTTATTCCAGGGGCCTCAACTTTGCTGGCGAGTCTATTGTGTGGCACTTTATCAAATATCTTTTGGAAGTCCATGTACACCACATCAACCGCATTACCCTCATCAAGTCTTTCTGTTACCGCAACAGAAAGTTCAATCAAGTGAAACACAATTTTCCATTGGGCAAATCTTTTCTTTATTCATTCGTGGGAGGTGGGCATCACTGGCTAGGCCAGCATTTATTGCCCATTCCTAATTGCCCTTGAGAAGGTGGTGTTGTGCTGTCTGCATGAACCGCTGCAGTCCTTGGGAGGTAGGAACACCCACAGTGCTGTTAGGAAGGAAGTTCCGGGATTTTGACCCAGCGACAGTGAAGGAACAGCGATATAGTTCCAAGTCAGGGTGGTGGCGTCTCCATACATCTGCTGCCCTTGACCTTCTAAGGGTAGAGGTTGCGGATTTGGAAGGTGCTGTTGAAGGAGCCTTGGAGAGATGCTACAGTGCATCTTGTAGATGGTACACACTGCTGCCACTGTGCATCAGTGGTGAAGGGAGTGAATGTTGAAGGTGGTGGACAGGGTGCCAATCAAGTGGGCTGCTTTGTCCTAAATAGTGTCGAGCTTCTAGAGTGTTGTTGGAGCTGCACCCATCCAGGCATGTGGAGAGTATTTCATCACACTCCTGACATATGCCTTGTAGATGGTGGACAGGTGAGTTATTTGCCATATAATTCCCAGCCTCTGACCTGCTCTTGTAGCCATAGCATTTATGTGGCTGTTCCAGTTAAGTTTCTGGTCAATGGTGACCCCCAGGATGTTGACAGTGGGGGATTCGGTGATGGTAATGCCACTGAACATCAAGGGGAGATGGTTACTGCCTGGCCCTTGTGTGATGCGAATGTTGCTTGCCAATTCTCAGCCCAAGCCTGGATGTTGTCCAGGTCTTGCTGCATCTGGACACAGGCTGCTTCAGTAACTGAGGAGTCATGAACGGTGCTGAACATTGTGCAATCATCAGAGAAATCTGTGCTGGCTTTCCTTACTTAATCCACCTTTACCCAAGTATCTGTTAATTTTGTGCCAGATTATCATTTTTAAAAGCTTTCCCACCACCAAGGTTAAACTTTCTGACCTACTGTTGTTGGGTTTATCCTTGCACCTCTTTTTTTGAAAAAGAGTGTAACATTTGCAATTCTCCAGTCCTCTGGCACAACACCCCTACCTGAAGAGGATTGGATGATTATAGCCAGTATCTACGCAATTTCCACACTTACTTCCTAAGCACCCTTGGATGCATCCCATCTGGTCCTGGTGACTTACCAGCTTCAAGTGCAGCCAGCCTTTTTATTATCTCCTCTTTAAAAATTGTTAGCCAAGCCAGTATCTCTTTTACTGCTTCCTCTTTTACAATAAGTTCGGCAATATATTCTTCCTTGCTAAAGACAGATGCAAATTTTAAATCGCAGCCATGCCCTCTGCCTCCATGCATTAGGTCAGAGTAACCTTGGCTGGACAGCTGTAATACAGCAAAGGCTATGGGTCCCGACAACATCCTGACTGTTGTTCTGATGACTTACACTCCAGAAATAATCACATGCCCTAGCCAAGCTATTCCAGTACAGCTATAACACTGGCATCTACCCAACAAGTGGAAAACATCTTGTCCACAAAAAGCAGGACAAATCCAGCGAGCTAATTACTGCCCCATCTCTCTACTCTCAATTATCAGCAAATTAATGGAAGGTGTCATTGACAATGCTATCAAGTGGTGATTACAAACCAGTCACCTGCTCACCGTTGCTTAGTTTGTGTTCCACCAGGACCACTCAGCTCCAGACTTCATTGCAGCCTTGGTCCAATCATGGACAAAAGAACTGAATTCCAGAAGTGAGGTGAGCATGACTGCTCTTGACATCAAGGCAATATGTGACTGAGTATGGCATCAAGGAGCCCTAATAAAATTGAAGTCAATGGGAATCAGGAAAAACTCTCCACTGGCTGGAGTCATACCTAGCACAAAGGAACAAAGGAAGATGGTTGCACTTGTTGGAGGCCAATTATCTCAGTCCCAGGGCGTCACTGCAATATTTCCTCAGTGTAGTGTCCTAACCTCAACCATCTTAAACTAGGACAATGACCTTCCTTCCATCACAAGGTCAGAAGGGGGACCTTCGCTGATAATTGCACAGTGTTCAGTTCCATTCTCAACCTCAAATAACGAAGCAATCTGTGCCCATGTGCAGCAAGAACATTCAGGCTTAGGCTGATAACTGGAAAGTGTGCCTGGTAATAACTACCTCCAACAAGACAGTCTGATCACCTCCCATCGACATTCAACAATATTACCATCGCTCAGCCCCCACCTGCAACATCCTGGGAGGGTGGGGGGGGGTGGTTTCACCAGTGAACTGAAACTTAATTGAACCAGCCACATAAATACTGTGGCTACAAAATCAGGGCAGAGGCTGGGTATTCTGTAGCAAGTTACTCAACTCCTGACTCCCCAAAGCCTGTCCACTATCTGCAAGGCACAAGTCAGGAGTGTAATAGAATACACTCCACTTGCCTACACGAGTACAGTTCCAACAACACTCAAACAGTTCGATGCTATCCAGGAGAAAGCAGCCCTCTTGATTGGTGCCCCATCCACCACCTAAACATTCACTCCCTCCACCGGTGGTGCACTGTGGTTGTGGTATGTATGATCTACAAGATAAACTGCAGCAACGCACCAAGGCTTCTTCGACAACACCTCCCAAACCTATGACCTCTATTCCTAGAAAGGCAACAGCTGCAGATGCATGGGAACACCATCACGTGCAAGTTCCCCTCCAAGTCACACACTATCCTGACTTGGAAATATATCGCTATTCCTTCATCGTGCTTGGGTCAAAATCCTGGAACTCTCTATCTAACAGCACTGAGGGTGTACCTACAGCACATGGACTGGAGCAGTTCAAGGCAGCTCACGACCATCTTCTCAAGGGCAATTCAGGATGGGCAATAAATGCTGGCCTTGCCACTGATGTTCAAATCCCATAACTAAATAAAACAAACTTAATGAAATTGATCTATTTTGGGGAAGCCAATAAAACATTTGCAGTTAATATTGTTACCTCAACCCTCTGATGATTTATCCTCTTATACTCCAACTTCCTCATTATCCTACATATAGTATACACCAGGCATGGTAAACTGTGATAACTGGCATCTAGAGTCTCTTCTGTCTTGTTTGAAAAGCATCATTAATTCCTAAGCCAAGAAATAAAATACCACAACATTATGGACTTTTAACTAGAAAGATATCACTTATCGATGAGTTTATGGTTCAATGATAACTAACTGGTGCAGGCAATGGTTATGAAGTTTTCCTTTGTATGTGTGACTTCAGCTTTATAATACATTCCTTGGTATCGATTACAAATCATGGAAGCCAAAGGATAAACTTAACTGAGTGACTACATTGGACTTCAGGTGTTATTTCTAATTCATGCAATGGGATATGGATTTGAAATGAACATCAAAATAAGAAAAATAAATTGAAGACTACTGATTCCGTGATTAGATAAAGACTTAGAGCCAAGAGAGGAGCGAGACAAAAATGGTTCCTGCAAATCTTTGAAAATGGCCACAGCAAGATGGATGGAAGAGACATTACTCATTCTCATATTCGCATTCTCTATAATCTGTTCATGACCTTGCTTCAAACTAGCATATGTGGTCAAATAAACAATAAATTCTTGCTCCTATAATTATCTATAGATATAGATGTTAAAAAATTGTTAAGAATAATTAAGATGCTGAATCACTCAAAACATTGCAGGTGGTAAAAGATGTCTTGCACCACAAGCAACTTCCTTTACTCTTTATTGTTGACCAATGTGACCACGATCTTTCCTGCAGAACCACAGGCATTCAGCCCAACAAGCCATCTGTGTCAACTCTATGCTACAGCAATCCAAAACTAATCCCAATGCACTTTTTTCCCTTTGTGACACTGTATCATCACCTCCTTCAAATAAGTCAATTGTTTTTAAAAGATGCAATGATCTTTGCCTCAATACACACTATGGCCAAGCATTCAATGCCCTAATAATCCTCTATCTAATCTCAATAACTTCGATGTCCTCACTACAATAGGGTACCCAAAACTGCCCACAGTACTCTTACTGCAGTCTAAGCAATCTTTTGTATAAGTTTATCAGTCCCTATGCTGGAAAAGAACAAAAACAAAATAATGTAAAATAAAAAACTAAAATTGCATAAAATTCAATGATTCTGGCAGTGTGCAGCAAACAGCAAGATCAGCCTTGCCCCCGCCAAACATACCAACTGGTGTAATGCATAATGATGGGGACCTAGGAAGGATAAAGCTTTCAGATGATGTATCGAAACAGCTAACGGATTATTCCTCACTCCAGTTACTAACGTATCAAAATGTCTTAATCGATACCATTTTCTCAAATGGAACATGAGCAATTAATACACAAATAGTCACTGCCAAATGTGCCTTTTCAAAAGTATTCCTGAACCTTTAAACCAACATACAGAAGGAGGAGCTCCTCACTTCAAACCTATAAATTGTCATGGTCCTGTAGTTTTTCTGGGAAGATGTGGTTTGCCTTTAAGGCTTGCAAAGGATCAGTATTGCTTTATGAACCAGCAAGCCTCAGGAATTATAGAAAGGTGCATTTTCTTTGCTCGAGAAACAGCCATTTGGAGACTCCGATTCAAAGGGTGCATTCTCGTTACCATAGATATAGCCACTAGGAGTGAGTAATAAGCCATACATTTGTTACAATTCAATTTTGAACTGGCTTTTTAGTTGAAGACAGACAGTTTGTTCTAACAGTACACAGCCACAGAGCCAGAGGACACAGACAGCTGTGATGACAGCACCTGGAAAAAAGAGCTCTCAACCTTTAAACTGAAGGAATAGGATTTTAGTTTGTTTAGTTATTATCTCTCAAATTCTAAAAAGAAAAGGTCAAGCCAAAACAGAGATCTCTGATAATTTAAACTGAAGGAAGGGAAGTTAGACTGTGACAATCATTTATCCCTCAAAAAAACTCAAGTCAGATTGATTCTATCGAAAGTGTTCATAAGTTATTAATTGTTGAAATTCATCGCCAAGGAAGGAAGCATCACCTACTGCTGAAGTTGGACTACGGACTGTTCTATGTGGAAGAACCTTTTTCCCCATCGGATGGCTGTGAGGACTTCGAGCAACATTCTGAGGACTTCGAGAAACATTGGACTGTAAATTTGAAAGGACTCTAATTTTTCTATTTTAAATGTTGTTCATATCTTCATCGTGTTTAAGAATTTAGTTCTTCTAATTAAAGAGTTAATTTGTTGATTTAAAGTCACCTGGTTTGGTTAGCCTCATTCGGGGGTTAATAGATGGTACAATTTGGCTGGGTCTTTCTTTAATTTGGAAAGTTTTAAATGATATGTTAGGCGATCTGTGGAGCGACAGCATTGAATTATCAGTGCGTTTCTCCCACCACAATCAGAATCGTATATTTTGATTGGAGGCTTTGACTGGAGCGATCAGTCGTAACATATTTGTTGGGGTTCACGTCTGGGATTTGAATCATATTAATTGGGGGGGGGGGGGGGTGCTCGCTCAAGATTTGAATCACATTAATTCGGTTTCTGGATTTGAATCACATCTTAACTGGGGGCTCGCTTGCAGTTGAATCATATTTAATTTGGTGGCTCGCGTCTGGAATCAGGATCAGACTAATCTGGAGTGCTCACATTTGAAATCATAGTAATTACCCATCTCTGGAATAATATATTTAAATTGGGGTCTTGCGCTTGGCATATTTAATTTCTCTCGAGTCTGGGATCTTATCAATTCGAAACTTGATTGTTGGGATCGAAATCTGACACGAGTTAGAAAGAAATTAAAAGAACCAGGTATCTTGTGTAATATGATACAGTCTATACCATTGTTACGCATTAGTGTTTGCAGCAGAGTTTTTGGGAAAGCAGAATGTTTTCCTGAGCGACTTGATAACTTTAACTAACAATAAATTAAAAGAACTGGCAGTGAAATTGGGGTTGGAATTGAAATCAGGTGCCAAAAAAGCTGAGATAATTGACATAACAGAGGAACATCTGGAACTGGTAGAAGATGATGATGATAAAACAGATGAAGGGCAATACAAGGTAGAAGGTCCGAGAGTGATGCAGTGGTATTCGCTAGGATTCAGTTAGAAACGAAAAAACTTGAGGCAGTAAAAAAATTAAGAAAACTTGAATTGGAAACAGAGGAAAGGGTGAAAGAGAGAGCATTTTGGAGAGAAATGAAGAGATCATGAAGCTTATCCCATGCTTTCTGAAGAGGCTTCAGCAGATTATAAGATGGCAAAAAAGGCTATTCTCTCTGCGTATGACTAAGTCCCTGAAGCTTACTGTCAGAAGTTTAGGAACTTATGGAGATTGACTGGGCAGACATACTTAGAATTTGAGAGGGTGAAGTACCGTTGGATACAGGCATTAAAAGATAGAAACCACATATGAGAACATTCGAGAATTGATTCTCTTAGAAGAGTTTAAAAATTCCATTCCTTCAGTAGTGAGAACTCATATAGATAACCTGAAAGTTTTGAAAGGCAAGCAGCAGAGATTGCTGATGATTTTGAGCTTGTGAATAAGCCAAACAATTTTGCCTGTCACCCCCATAAACCAGAGAAGAATAGAAAGTGGAAGAGTGAAAGGAAGAAAGGAGCCGGGGACAAGAGGAACAGCTGGGAATGCCCCAGGATCAGCTCCTCAGGTCAGAAAGGAAGGTGCTGAGGGTAGAAGTGAGGTTCGCAAGCCAAAGTGTTATCATTGCAACAAAAATGGGTCATCTTAGTTCAGAGATGGAAATTGCAAGGTAAACCCATAGGACTTGTTGGGGTACACAAAGTTAGTGCAGAGGAAAAGACTCTGACTGAGAGGATAGCAGACCAGGCTATAGCTTTAATGACAGCTGTGAATGTGAAACCAGGTAATAAAACTAAGAGGAGTGTAGAGGTTAAGAATAAAATACATGAGAGTCATAATGATTTTTTGTCAAAGGGGAGAATAACTCTGTATCCTGTAAGTGAGGCAGGAAAACCTATTAAACTCAGGGATACAGGAGCAACCCAAACACTCTTGCTGGGGAAAGATATTAGGTTTCCACCAGGGAGTGCCTTGAACGTTAAGGTTTTAGTAAATGGAATTGGCAGGGTGTGTATACCTGTACCTTTGTATAAAGTATGCCGAGAGAGGGACTTAATATCTGGGATAGTAACTGTAGGTGTTGTCCACAGTTTACCAGTAAAGGGAATTGATCTACTCTTAGGAAACAATTTGGCTGGATCAAAAATATCAGTTTCTCCAATAGTTACAGAGGAACCAAGTGAAATTAAGGAAACAGAGCAATTACAGGAGCAAGTTCCAGGAATATTTCCTGCGTGTGTAGTTACCCGAGCAATGGCTAAACAGGATCCATTGTTGGAGGTAAAAGGGGCACCACAAATTGATAATCAGGCATCTGAAACCTTATTTGGGGATTTAGATAATCCAAATGAGATGTTTCACAGATCGACTATCACAGCAAGCTGATCCAGAGATCTACCAAATAGAACAGATGGCTGTGTCAGAAGCTGAGGTGAAAGGAGTTCCGGAAGGCTATTATATGGCAAACGGGGTTTTGAGGAGAGAAATGGAAACCGCCTCATAGAACTGTCGACAAAGACTGGACAGTTGTTGAACAGATAGTGGTACCACCTAAATATCGAAAAGGATTATTAAGGTTAGCACACGACATTCCTTTTTCAGGACATAGGGGAATTCATAAGACCAAGTAATGTAGATTACTTGACTGGCACCTCTGATAGCTGGAAGAACCACCGATTGTGTCACATTAATATGCTCAAACCATATTACCGCAGGGAGGAGGATAAGCCAGTACAGGTATGTCAGGTAATTAGGACTGTGGAAAAGGAAAAGGATAGTGAGGATTATTGGAGGGTAGCTAATGTAACCGCACTATTTAAAAAGGGAGGTAGAGAGAAAGCAGAGAATTATAGACCAGTCAGCCTGACATCGGTATTGGGGAAAATTCTAGAGTCCATTATCAAAGCAGAGCACTTGGAGAACAGTGGTAGAATTGGGCAGAGTCAGCCTGGATTTACAAAATGGAAATCATGCTTGACAAATCTACTAGAATTCTTCAAGGACGTAACTAGTAGAGTTGATGAGGGGGAGCCAGTGGATGTAGTTTATTTGGACTTTCAACAAAGTCCCACATAAGAGATTAGCATGCAAAATTAAAGTGCATGGGATTGGGGGTAGTGTATTGCGATGGACAGAAAATTGGTTGGCAGACAAGAAACAAGGAGTAGTGATATATGGGTCTTTTTCCTAATGGCAGGCAGTGACTAGTGGGGTACCGCAGGGATCGGTGCTAGGACCCCAGCTATTCACAATATATATTAATGATTTAGAAGAGGGAACTAAATTAAATATCTCCAAATTTGCAGATGATACAAAACTGGGTGGGAGGGCGGGTTGTGAGGAGGATGCGGAGAGGTTTCAGAGTGATTTGGACAAGTTGAGTGAGTGGGCTAATGCATGGCAGATGCAGTATAATGTGGTAGCAAAAACAGGAAGGCAGATTATCTGAACGGCTATAAACTGAGTGAGGGGAATATGCAACGAGACCTGGGTGCTCTCGTACACCAGTCGCTGAAGGTAAGCATGCAGGTCCAACAGGTGGTAAAAAGGGCAAATGGTATGTGGGCCTTCATAGCGAGAGGATTCGAGTACAGGAGCAGTGTTGTCTTGCTGCAATTATACAGGGCCTTGGTGAGGCCACATCTGGAATATTGTATGCAGTTTTGGTCTCCTTTTCTGAGGAAGGATGTTCTTGCTATAGAGGGAGTATAGCGAAGGTTTACCAGACTGATTCCTGGGAGGGCGGGACTGACGTATGAGGAAAGATTGAGTCGGTTAGGATTATATTCGCTGGAGTTCAGAAGAGTGAGGGGGGGGGGGGGATCTCATAGAAACCTAGAAAATTCTAACAGGACTTGACAGGGTAGATGCAGGAAGGATGTTCCTGATGGTGGGGGAGTCCAGAACCAGGGGTCATAGTCTAAGGATACGGGGTAAACCTTTCAGAACTGAGATGAGGAGAAATTACTTCACCCAGAGAGTGGTGAGCCTGTGGAATTCGCTACCACAGAAAGCAGTTGAGGCCAAAACATTGTATGTTTTCAAGAAGGAATTAGATATAGCTCTTGGGTCTAAAGGGATCAAAGGGTATGGGGCAAAAGCGGGAACAGGTTACTGAGGTGGATGATCAGCCATGATCATAATGAATGGCGGAACAGTCTCGAAGGGCCGAATGGCCTACTCCTGCTCCTATTTTCTATGTTTCTATGAGGCAGAAGTAGGCCTAGGAAATTCTCAGATTGAACCTCCAACTATCCCATTCACCAATGCAGAATGGCTAGGAAAAATAAACAATAGGCTTTAACACTTCGAGGCAAAACAGCGTGAAGTCCTAACCAGGGTTTTCACAATATTTCAAAAAGTTTTAGCAATAAGCCAGGATGTACAACCTTAGCCACACATGATGTGGGTATAGGGGGAGCCATTCCTTTAAAACGACATCCTTGTTGCTTAGGTCCAGACAGAGGAAATGGAAGCAGAGGTACAATGCATCCTAGGGCAGCTTGGATGAACCTACTCAGGACAGCTGGAATTCGCAGATGGTCTTGATGACTAAACCTGGTGGGACAGCTCAAACTTGCATAGACTGTGCAAAAGTCACCATGGTAAAGAAGGCAGACTCCTGCCCAAATTCTCATTTAAAGAACTGTATGGACTGAGTGGGCAACACAATTTGTCTTAAAGAGATAGATGTGTTGGAAGGATACTGTCAAATTACCATAGGGTAAGAAAAAAATTCGCTTCTGTTACACTGGACAGGGTTTTCCAGTGTCAAGTGATGCCACACAGGTTAAGGGTTATTCGAGAAACTTCTCAGAGAATAGTGAACCCAGTAGTGGTCAGTGCTCCTAGCTGTGCAGCTCACCTGGCTGAGGTTTTGGACAATAGGGACACTTGGAAGGAAAACACAAAACAATTGGAAGACTATGCTTGTAAATTTGAAAAGGGTTAACTGGAATGACCTTTTGAAAATTTAAAGCCTAAATGTTCTGGTGGAACTTGTTGCTGTAGTCTAAATATATTTTTTTAGAAATGTGTATAGCTGTAAATGCGTGAAAAAAAGTTCCCGTTTTTTCAATTTGTGCTTTTTTTACCCATTGTAATGAAACGCATTCCAGGAATGGTGTTTCATTCCGCTAGGGGTGGAGGTGTCACGGTCCTGTAAGTTTTTTTCTGGAAAGATGCTGTTTGCCTTTAAGGCTTGCAAAGGATCAGTATTGCTTTATGAACCAGCAAGCCTCAGGAGCTATAGGTAGGTGCATTTTCATTGCCTTAGAAACAGCCATTTGGAGACTGCAATACAAAGGGTGCATTCTTGTTACTATAGATACAGCCACCGGGAGTGAGTAACAAGCGATACATTTGTTACAATTCAATTTTGAACTGGCTTTTTAGTTGAAGACAGTTTGTTCTAACAGTACACAGACACAGAGACAGAGGACACAGACAGCTGTGATGACAGCACCTGGAAAAAAAGAACTGTCAACCATTTAAACTGAAGGAATAGGATTTTAGTCTGTTTAATTATTATCTCTCAAAATTCTAAAAAAAAAGTCAAGCCAAAACGGAGATCTCTGATAACTTAAACTGAAGGAAGGGAAGTTAGACTGTGACAATCATTTATCACTCAAAAAAACTCAAGTCAGATTGATTCTATCGAAAGTGTTCACATTTTATTAATTGTTGAAATTCATCACCGAAGAAGGAAGCATCACCTACTGCTGAAGTTAGACTACGGACTGTTCTATGTGGAAGAACCTTTTTCCCCATCGGATGACTGTGAGGACTTCAAGCAACATTCTGTGAGGACTTCAAGCAACATTGGACTGTAAATTTGAAAGGACTAATTTGTCTATTTTAAATGTTGTTTATATCTTCATCGTGTTTAAGAATTTAGTTCTTCTAATTAAAGAGTTAATTTGTTGATTTAAAAAGACACCTGGTTTGGTTAGCCTCATTCGAGGGTTAATAGATGGTACAATTTGGCTGGGTCTTTCTTTAATTTGGAAAGTTTCAAATGATATGTTAGGCGATCTGTGGAGCGACAGGATTGAATTATTAGTGCGTTTCTCCCACCACAATCAAAATCGTATATTTTGATTGGGGGCTTTGACTGGAGCGGTCAGTTGTAACAAATAATAATGTAACAAATGCGCCTTTTCAAAAGTATTCCTGAACCTTTAAAACCAACATACTGAAGGAGGAGCTCCTCACTTCAAACCTGTATATATATAAAATAAAATGCAATTCTACACTTTGCAGCCAAGGGCCCAGAAGCTATTGCACAGAATCACAGAATGCTGCAGCACAAGAGCAAGTTATTCAGCCTATTAAGTCTATGCCACTGTCTGTCTCCGCAAACCAGACATTCTAATTCCACTTCCCTGCTTTCTCCCAAAACCATTTTCAAGCAATTATCCAATTCCCTTTTAAAATAATTTATGGGCTCTATTCCAACAATGGGTTTGTAGTAGAGAATTCCATACCCACTCTGTAAAGATTTTATTCAAAATGTAACTCATGTGATATTATCAAATGGCAGTGGACATGCATTCTCATCACAATGGAGGAGTGTAAATGTCTTGATAGGTTCTGGGCCCAGGGAGACCATGTACCAAGCACACACATGATAATGTCATGATGCTATAGATAGGTGGTGCCTGCCTCCTCCTTCCATGTTATATAATGCACCAGTACCTATGCCATTGCACAGTTCACTGTAATTTGAACCTAACTGCTCAACAACAGCCCATTCCTCTTTCCCAAAACTATAACTGCCTTGCTCTTGCAGGGAATAAGATTGTGATGCATGAAAGATTCATATCATTCAAACAATGAAAACTCTACCAGGTAAATTATCTATCGTTCATCTTTCCACACGCTCCACACACCAAAAGCACTTCAAATCAGCTCAATTGCCGGGATAATATCTCCTGGCATGAATACAACATTTGATGCTTCCAACTGAAAAAGTAGAGTAAGTGGAATCCTGTCTTTACTCGTTGTCACAGTTGCTGACAACTGAGATTGTGCGACTAATATTGGGTTACCAGTACAACATTCATTCTGTCAGCTGGAATCTTCTGAAACATCCACAGGTTCAGAGAAATCCATACATCCAGGAAAAGTAAAGGATTGATCAGCCTCCAGCTTTCATGCCTGAAGACATGAACTTAACCCTCAAGCAAAAACAAAGGAGCTGATGGTTATTCACTATCTCCAGATACCCCCAACTTATAAAATGTCCTAAATTAGCCCTTGGCAGATGCTTTCGCTCTTGAAAATGAACCATGAAGGGAGCGAGAGCATCTGCCACGAAAAGAAAAAAAAAGCATTTATATAACACCTTTCATGTCCTCAGGAAAATACTGAAGTACTTTTTGATCTCAGAGTAGGTTAAAGGGTCGGCACAACATCGTGGGCTGAAGGGCCTGTACTGTGCTGTACTGTTCTATGTTATATGGAGTGTAATAACTGTTGCCATGTAGACAAGTTAGCACACAGCAAGATCTCACAAATATCAGTGTTTCCAGTGTCGTTTTGCAGAGCTCTGTACTAGGTTCCCTGCTTTTTGTGGTATATATTAATGATTTTATCATCAATGTAGGGGGCATGATCAAGAAGTTTGCAGATGGCACAAGGATTGGCTCTGTGGTAGATCGTGAGGAGGATAACTGTAGACTGCAGGAAGATATCGATGAACTGGTCAGGTGGATAGAAAAGTGGCAAATGGAATTCAACCCGGAGGTGATACATTTGGGGAGGTCAAACAAGATAAAGGAATACACGGTTAATGGGAGAATACTGAGAGGTGCAGAGTAAGTGAGGGACCTTGGAGTGAATGTCCACAGATCCATGAAGGTAGCAGGACAGGTCGATAAGGTGGTTAAGAAGGCATAAGGAATCCTTTCCTTTATTAGCCAACGTATAGAATACAAGAGCAGGGAGGTTATGCTGGAACTGTACAAATCATTTGTTAGGCCACAATTTGAGTATGATGTGCAGTTCTGGTCACCTCATTACAGAAAGGATGTAATTGCATTAGAGAGAGTACAGAGAAAATTTACAAGGATGTTGCCAGGACTGGAAAAATGCAGCTATGAGGAAAGATTGGAGAAGCTGGGGTTCTCCTTGGAACAGAGAAGGCTGAGGGGAGATTTGATTGAAACATACAAAATTGTGAGGGGCTTGGACAGAGTGGAGATGAAGGGTCTATTCACCTTAGCGGAGAGGTCAGCGACTCAGGGGCATAGATTTTAAGTGATTGGTAGAAAGATTAGAGGGGAGACGAGGAAAAAAATTTTCGCCCAGAAGGGCGTGGGGGTCTGGAACTCATTTCTTGAAAGGGTAGTAGAGGCAGTAATCCTCAATTCATTTAAAAGGTGTCTGGATATACCCCTCAAGTGCCGTAACCAGCAGGGCTACGGACCAAATCCGGCAGGGTTATGGACCAAATCCTGGAAGGTGGGATTAGGCTGGGTGGCTTGTTTTTCGGCTGGCACAGACACGATGGGCCAGGTGGCCTCTTTCTATGCCGTAAACTTTCTATGATTCTAAATGAGCAGTTAACCAGTTCATTGAGGAATAAATGTTGGCTAGGACACCAGACAAACTTTCATTCTCTTACTCAAATAGTGCCATGTGATCTTTTACATCTATCTGAAAGGTAGTCTAGCATTTCATCCACCTGCTATTTGTTGTACTGGACCACCATTGTGTTGTCTGATTACACACCTCCTGACTTGCCCGGCACTTTGGTCTGGGAGTGCTCCATCACAACTCTCTGGTGGCTGATTTGTCAGTTGGACTGAGCTCAGTTCCCATGCAGTTGGTCAGGAACAACTCAGGTATCGTAATGGAAATGGCTGTCATAGAGTACTATACTGCAGTGTATTGCCGTCTTCAGATCACCACAAGACACAGGACACAGATGCAGTTGATCCTTATTGGTTGGAAAGATAAACTTTGAGGAGTTATACTTCTATAATTTGAGAGGAAATGCAAAATAAATAATTAATTCTTCTTCTGTCACTCCTTTTTAATTCCCTATCCCTTGCCAGACAGAAAGAAGGGACAAACAAAAACAAGAAATGCTGGAATCACTCAGCAGGTCTGGCAGCATCTGTGGAAAGAGAAGCAGAGTTAACGTTTCGGGTCAGTGACCCTTCTTCGGAACTGACAAATATTAGAAAAGTCACAGATTATAAACAAGTGAGGTGGGGGTGGGGCAAGAGATAACAAAGGAGAAGGTGCAGATTGGACCAGGCCACATAGCTGACCAAAAGGTCACGGAGCAAAGGCAAACAATATGTTAATGGTGTGTTGAAAGACAAAACATTAGTACAGATTAGGTGTGAATACACTGAATATTGAACAGCAGCAAGTGCAAACCTGAAGAAAAACAACCTGAAAAAAACAGTGGGTAAGCAAACTGAACAAACTAAGATGAAATGAAATAAATGCAAAAAAAGATTGTAAAAAATGTAAAAAGGAATGTAAAAAAAAAAAGGAATAAAAAATAACTAAAAATGAAAGTAAAATGGGGGGCTGTCATGCTCTGAAATTATTGAACTCAATGTTCAGACCGGCAGGCTGTAGTGTGCCTAATCGGTAGATGAGATGCTGTTCCTCGAGCTTGCGTTGATGTTCACTGGAACACTGCAGCAATCCCAGGACAGAGATGTGAGCATGAGAGCAGGGGGAAGTGTTGAAATGGCAAGCAACCGGAAGCTCAGGGTCCTGCTTGCGGACTGAGCGGAGATGTTCCGCAAAGCGGTCACCCAGTCTGCGCTTGGTCTCCCCAATGTAGAGGAGACCACACTGTGAGCAGCGAATACAGTATACTACATTGAAAGAAGTACAAGTAAATCGCTGCTTCACCTGAAAGGAGTGTTTGGGGCCTGGGATAGTGAAGAGAGAGGAGGTAAATGGGCAGGTATTACACCTCCTGCGATTGCAAGGGAAGGTGCCCTGGGACGGGGACGAGGTGGTGGGGGTAATGGAGGAGTGGACCAGGGTGTCGCGGAGGGAACGATCCCTTCGGAATGCTGACAGGGGAAGGGAGGGGAAGATGCGACTGGTAGTGGCATCACGCTGGAGGTGGCAGAAATGGCGGAGGATGATCCTTTGGATATGGAGGTTGGTGGGATGAAAAGTGAGGACAAGGGGAACCCTGTCACGGTTCTGGGAGGGAGGGGAAGGGGTGAGGGTAGAGGTGCGGGGAATGGGTCGGACACGGTTGAGGGCCCTGTCAACCACAGTGGGGGGAAATCCTCGGTTGAGGAAAAAGGAGGTCATATCAGAAGCACCGTCATGGAAGGTAGCATCATCAGAGCAGATGCGTCGGAGACGGAGAAACTGGGAGAATGGAATGGAGTCCTTACAGGAGGTAGGGTGTGAAGAAGTGTAGTCGAGGTAGCTGTGGGAGTCAGTGGGCTTATAATGGATATTGGTAGACAACCCATCCCCAGAGATGGAGAGAGAGAAGTCGAGGAAGGGAAGGGAAGTGTCAGAGATGGACCATGTAAAGGTGAGAGAAGGGTGGAAAGAAGGGACACCTTCTCTTACGGGTTCCTCAACGTCACTCTTTAATTTAATACAAAAACTGCTTTCTTCGCTCTTCCCCTGAAAGCACTATTGCTAGAGGATAATTCTAAATGGTTTTCATGGTTCAGCCAGAACACTGAATGTGAATAGGTTATTGAACTGTGGAGAGCATCAGAAACGAGCCCAATCATGTCCTTACACAAAGATCACAAAGACATGCATCCTGATTTCTACCCTCCCTAGTTTATAAGCACAACTCGATTCAACTTTCTCACCACAGACCAAGGAATTGAATAACGATTGAACACCTATAACCCTGGGTCTAACTAGCTTAGCACCACACCATTTCACTTGCCTTTCCCCATTAAGATTAGTTCGCCATGTTTTGGGAAAAACATTTCCCCTGATGACCTGCATAAAGTCAGGAACTTATAGCATGGGGAACTAGAAGCATAAGCATAGACCCCACCCCTAAGCAATGCAGCACCATAGCAAGTAAACAATCTGCCACAATAGCTTGCCTAATAAAATGATATTTCAGAAGTCATTAGTAATGCTTAATACTCCTCTCTTCCCTTCAATCAAAGCAGAATAGAGTCTCAAATATTTGGTAATAGCTCAGAGGAACACAAATTGGCTGCAGTTTTAACCTGCCAGCTATACCAAAGGGCAGGTGGCAACAATAAATTAGTTTTCAATACATACATACACAGGATATTTCACAGGAAAGTTAATAAATGTGGCCTTGCCAGTGTTGCCCATATCCTGTGGGAAAAATTCAAATTATCAATTGTAGGACACATTGCTTCTGACCTGGCAGTTGTAATCTCAGTTTGCTCTTAATTTCTAGGCCCAGAGGTACCTGTTGACTCTTCAAAAGCATGTGAATTGTGAACAAAGTATAAATTACAAACCTTCTTATACAAGATAATGGCCTTTCTATAACTAATTAATTGTTAACTCAGCAATAAATGATGGTTGGAAGAATAAATCTAAACTAGTGACTTCATGTTTATCAGTAAGGCAGTTTAGAGGTAATTTCTTATAAAACCCATTGAACTCGCATCAAATTTGGGTTAAATTACTATGAGATTATCTATACTCCAGTTATAAAAATTGATTTAGTTCATATCGTTGAGCATTTCAACACGAGACTCTGAACCAGGTCACCAGTGTGTCACTTCAGTTTGATTAATAATAAAAACAAGAAATGCTGGAACCACTCAGCAGGTCTGGCAGCATCTGTGGAAAGAGAAGCGGAGTTAACGTTTCAGGTCAGTGGCCCTTCTTCGGAACACTTCGGGTCACTGACCCGAAATGTTAACTCTCCTTCTCTTTCCACAGATGCTGCCAGACGTGCTGAGTGGTTCCAGCATTTCTTGTTTTTATTTCAGATTTCCAGCATCCGCAGTATTTTGCTTTTACTTCAGTTTGATTACTGTTTTTCCTCTTCTCAGCCAGCTGATAGAACACAAAACAAAAATAAAAGCATTTTATCTAAGCCTTGACAAGATGATCCAACCCAATACCTCATTCACCCTGCAGTCAATTATGGAATGACATTGATAACCAACATAGATAAGTTGGTAGCTCAGCCCAATCTGCCATCCCAAATGAACCCAAATGTTGAACAGCAACCTGCAAAGTAGTAGTAATAGGGAGGATACTCCCTCCTCCTGCTCAAAAAAATGCAAATTATTCAAAGCTTTTTAAGTAAGATGTCATAGTGGAAACACAGACCCTGAAGTATATTTGTAGCAATCACTAATAAAAAGCTCTCCAGGTAGGATACTGACAACTTATCATACAAGTTTGAAACATGCCTATTGCAGGACTTAGATATTAGAATCATAATGTTGTATTTTAAAGGTATGAAGAGTAGTACAATAATGCACTGTTTAAACCAGTTGAATAATTGATCAACTGTAATAAGATGTTAAAGTCTCAGTAACTCCATCCTTAATTGCCTCATTTTCACAACAGCATAAAAGGGTTTAACTTCACATTACTAACACATACATCAAAACAGAAAACAGAGCATGCTTTTTGGAGATGAAGGGCTTTGTACTGTTGAGAAAATGATGACTATGGATGGACCTTCAAATATGGATTTTAATGCTAGAGTTACAGAGACTATTACAAGATGAAGACAACACCACTATGTGATATACATCAAGCATATTCTAACAAACCACAAAAACAAACAGAAATCAAATCAAGAACACAAGTACGGCACAGAAGGACAACTCTACCCTATTTCTAATTCTGGATATGCTGAAAAGTTACTCACCATTATAGTTAGATTTTGTATCTAGTTGAACAAAGGTGCTGTCAGTAATTGCGTGCAGCTCACTTGGATGTTTGGATAATAGGGCGATGCCATTGTGCCTTTCTTCTTCGCAGTCATGCCTAGGAAGTTCCCTTGCATCACTTCCTGTGGTAGACATAAAGTTCTGTTGCAACCATTTCTTCCAATTATTGTTTTAATAGTAAATGTATTCAATTGCATATGATCATAGAAATAACAGTTTCAAATATGTTTTAATCCAAGTTTGATTTGCGAGTCCCAAAAAAGGAAGCGATGCATAGGAACTTCCTGGGCACAGCTCAATACCAATGGCAAAATGCTATTCCCCTCATGTCCAAAAACCTAACTGAACCTCCTGTAATTTTTGACACTGCCAGCTTTGCTCATTTATACATTAAAAAACCCTGTATAATGTAAGCAATGTTTCACCTTGTCAACAATTATTTAGAGAAAGCTGTCCTTTCAATAGATCAAAGTTTTTAAACTTTTAAAGTTATTTGTTTCAGCTACACGAAGAAAAATGACAGTATTATTTTTTTAAAGTACTATCATCACTAGAAATGCCAAACTATGAGCTATGGCAACCATCCCACATCGACCTAGACCCTCTCAAAGGCAATTAGAGATGGGCAATAAATGCTGGCCTTGCCAGCAGTGTTCTCATCCCAAGAACAAATAAAAAAGATCACTGGATTCGGACACAACAGAGACACACCCAGTCCAGTAAACTTTTCAAAGTCTTCCTCTTTAACATCCAGAGACTCGTGGCAAAATTGGGAGAGCTGTCCCACAGGCTAGCAACAATCAAACAACAGCCTGACATAATCATCCTCACAGAATCGTACTTTTCAGCCAATGCCACAGACCCCTCCATCCATACCCCTGCATATGTCCCATCAGCAGGTCAAACTCACTAGAGATGGTAGCACATTAGCATACAGTCAGGAGGGAGTGGCCCTGAGAGTCAACATCGACTTCAGACCCCATGAAGTCTCATGGCATCAGGTCATACATGGGCAAGGAAACCTCCTGCTGATTTACCCATCCATCCTTCAGCTGATGAACCAGTACTCTTCCATGCTGAACACCACAAGCAAGGAGGAAGCAAGGGCACAGAATGCACTCTGGATGGGCTCTTCAATGTCCATCAACAAGAGTAGTTCCGCAGCACCACTACTGATTTAGCTGGTCAAGCGCTGAAGGACATAATTGTCAGACAGGGCCTGCAGCAGGTGTTGAGGGAACCAATATGAGGGAAAGGCCTCATTAACCGTAACCTCACCAATCTACTTGTCGCAGGTGCATCATCCAGAACAGTGCTGGTAGAAGTGACCACCACACAGTCCCTGTAGAGACAAAGTCCCGTCTTCACACTGAATACACCCTCCATCATGCTATGTGCCACTACCACTTTGTTAAATTAGATAAATTTAGAACACATCTAGCATCAAAACTGTGCATCAATGAGGTACTATGGGCCATCAGCAGCAGAATTGTATTCCACCAAAGTTCATTTCATGTTCTGGCATATTCCTCACACTACCATTATCAAGCCATGGGATCAACCCTGGTTCAATAAGCAGTATAAGAGAGCATGCCAGGAGCTGCATTAGGCATACCTAAAAATGAGACGCCAACCTGGTGAAGCTAAAACACAGGACTACATGCATACTAAACAGCAGGCTAAGTGATCCCAACACCAACGGATCAGATCAAAATTTGCAGTCCTGCCATGTCCAGTTGTGAATGGTGAATAATTACAACAACTAATTGGAGGAGGCACCTGTTGTGTGTTGTTGTAGTGTAGCTAGCGTGTTATTGAGAAAGTCTGAGAGTCTGGATAAGGTCAACGAATAAGTATTATTTACACATCACTATTTACACTCTCAAGCCTCTTTAGCTAGCATCCTTCATGCTACTACTCTCTTCTTTCAAAGCCCATTACCATGTGATTGTTACATCATTACCCTTACTGTGGGAGGGGTTGTTCTCACTGTCTCCAGCATTAATCCTTACATCTCCTTATACTACATCTCCTCCCAAGTCTTTATTCAACATTTTCTTAAACATATATACATTCTTGACTTTATCCACTATCCTTTCTTCCCCTCAACTCCCCAAGTCACTGACTTCACAGATTTAGGCTGTTAGAAGGTTCCACGACTCTCCGCGATCTGGTAGTAGTCTGACTGGGCTGATCAGTAGTCTTCCTTTTAAGCCTAGATCACAGACTTGGTTGATCTTTGCTAAGGATTGTAGTATTCGGTTTGCTTTGGGTTTGATCATCTTCATCTGGGTTTTCCAAAAGAATGATTGGCTGTTGCGTCTAGGGAATAGGGATAATGTTTCTCCTATTTCAACATATGTTTTCTTTAGTTGTGTGTATCACATATGATCTCTGGTAGTTTTCTTCTGTGGATTACAGTACCTTCCCTTTCTAGGTCATGTATACTTGACACTTTTTGGCCATTATTCAGTTTGGGCAAGTCTCTGGCACAAAATCTTTTGTTGTAATTTCGAGTTTGTTGTCTTCTATAAGTATAGTCCCAGACATTCAATCTTGGAAGCAATGTTTTTTAGGCAACACAGGAAGTTGCATTCTTATCTTCCTGCCCATCAGTAACTCTGCAGGTGATAGTCCACACATCAACAGTGTAGATTGATAAATTAGAAATGAGGTTGGAAGATCTTCATTCTTCTTCAATAAGGACTTGATGGTTCTTACACCTCTTTCCGCTTCACCATTTAGCTGTGGATAACGTGGTGAACTTGTCAGATGTTGAAATCCTATTTCTGTCGCAAACTGTGCAGAATATTCAATCACAAATTGTGGTCTGTTGTCTAACAATATTTTGTCAGTGATGCCATGTGTCGCAAAGATGTCTTGTAGAATTCTTATAACAGTAACTGATTTATAACACCTCTCGGGAGGTTTTGTTTCAATGTGGTTACTAATTTTGAGGTCTCATCTAAGGGAACCTGCCAAAACCCACTATTGGCATCGAGCTGGTAAACATGGTGCTCTGAGACAATTTCACTAAGCTGTCGCCCACCGTGGACATTGGCTGAATCTCACGCACTACTGCTTTGTTAAGCTGCGTTAAATCCATACAAATGTGTAGAGTTCCAATTTGTTTTGAGACAGTAACCATGGCCGAACACCACTCCATTGGTTGCATAACAGGAGAGATGACCCCAATTCTTGTCACCTCTTCCAACTGGTCTTGAACTTGGTTCATCAACAGGTGAGGTGAAGATGTACACTGGCCTGGCACCTTCCTTAAGTGATTTTGTACTCTGTCTTGAGTCTTTCGAGACCTGTGAAAAGTTTCAGATAGTCGGCTTGGAAGCGTCTATTTACCTGTGGCAGTTTGACTTCATCAATCTTCTTGATCAGATGCAGGTCTAAGCACGGTTTTCTTCTTAACAAGGAAAATTCTTGGTTTTGCAAGACATATAGGGTTTCCATAATTTGTCTCCCTCTATATCGGAAAGTTGCTTGAAGTTTACCCTTCACTTTCAGTTGAATCCCACCCGGACTATGCAACTATGTGTCCACTGGTTGTAGGCAATGTCTCATCAACCACAGATCTTGGTCTGACAGAACTGTGATACTAATTTGAAACTCGTTAGGTATCCTAGGAAATCTCCTGGTTCCTTTTCTTCTGGAAGTTGATGCACTTCATTCACCGCTCTTTGTGTGAAGGTCTTTTGCTTTGTGCTGCACCGACGCTGAGACTCAGAACCTGATCGCTGGACCTGGATTTTTCGCTACCCACCACCACGCTACTGTGATGCACCCTGAAAGCCTGCACAGCTGACTTTCCGACTGTCCACATCTTCTTTGACTACGGAGCAGGTCTTGGGTTGTTTGCAGTCCCCTGACAAGATCTGCCTTTCTCTTGGCGCTACTTCACAAGGTTTTGCTCACAACACTTTTCTTGTAATTGTCTGATTGCAAATACCACGTCTGTGGTGCCTCCATTTACTCTGAAATGACACTGACTCTCTGGGAGCTTTTCTTCCACAATGGTAGGCACAAGCCTATTCAAAAGTATTATAACCAGGATCTTCCCAGCAATAGAATGGAGGGTGATCCCATAGTAGTTGGAGCAGTCTGATTTTTCTCCTTTGTTTTGTACATCTCGACATCACTTTCGCAGACCTCACCAAGGCGTTCAACACTGTGATCACAGATGGACTTTGGAAAATCCTTGAAAAACATGGATGCCCACCCAGGTTCCTGGCTATGGTGAAGCAGTTTCGTGAAAATCAGTACGGACAAGTCAAGCAAAACAGCGACCTCTCGAGTATCTTCCGAATCTGCAATGGCATGAAGCAGGGATGGGTGCTGCCGCCGACCTTATTTACCATCTTTTTCAGCATGCTGCTGCAGCAGCAGGCAACGAAGACCTTGAGGGAGTTTACATACGCTTCCAGATTGAGGGAGGCCTTTTCCAACCTCAGCCATCTTCAGGCTCACACAAAGTGTGAAAACTCATCCACGAACTTCTTTTCGCCGATGACTGCACTCTCCTGGCCTACAGTCAGTCAGATCTGCAATGTATAACATGTTTTTCCGAGGTAGCACAACTCTTTGGACTAAGGATCAGTTTTAAAAAACCTGAAGCCCTGCATCAGCCTGCACCCCAAAAAGAAGATAGACCACCAAGCATTGTCATAGAGGGAACTGAGCTGAATGCCATCAAGCAATTTACCTATTTGGGGAGCGTCATCTTGTTTAATGCCACCATAGACAAGGAAGTGGACAATAGGCTTTCAAAAGCAAACAGTATATGCGGCAGACTCGACAAACAAGTGTGGAGCAACCGCAGCCTCACAGCACAGACCAAACTCAAAGTGTACAAAGCTGTAGTCCTTGCCACCTTTCTGTATGGCGTCAAGTCATGGGTCCTATACCACCATCATGTACGCCTTCTAGAACGCTTCCATCAGCGCTGCCTCCACAGCATCCTCGGGATTCGCTGACAGGACCACATCACAAAGACTGACGTCCTGGAAACAGACAACATCACCAGCATCGAGGCCATCCTCCTACAAAGCCAACTGCATTGGGCGGGTCATGTTGCCCGGATGGACGACAGTCGCCTGCCCAAGAACGTGTTGTATGGAGAGCTCACCACAGGTAAAAGGAACAGAGGGGCCCCATGCAAACATTAAGGACTCCCTGAAGAAGTCCCTCTCTGTGTGCCACATTGACCATCGCCGGTGGGAAGCACAGGCCACAGATCGTGATGCCTGGCGATGCTACATCAGGAAGGCCACAGACACCTTTTGAGACTGAGCGAAGACCAGCATGAAAGAGAAAAGGAGGAGAAGGACAGATCTATTTGCCCCCAGCAGCGACTATACCTTCACTTGCACCCGCTGTGGGAGAATCTGCCGGTCACGGATAGGCCTGACTAGCCCCAGCGGGCCTGCAACCGATGAGTACAATCTTCCCAAAATCTTCATCTGTGAAGAAATGCCAACAGACTTCACAAGGTAAGGTGATTTTCAAAACATCCTGGTCATTTTAACCGGTGCCACCATGTTGTGTGTTGTCGTTGTAGCATAGCTAGGGCATTAGAGAAAGTCTTGGAGTCTGGATAAGGTCAAATAATAACTCTTTTATTATTTACACCTCCTCCTGGAATGTGCCTTTGCAAAGCAGGTGTGGAAAGAGATGCAGTGGTTTTTGTCAAGGTTCATCCCAAGCAGCTCTGTAACACAGGAGTCTGTGCTCTACGGGCTGTTCCCAGGGACGCACACCGAGACAAACATCAACTGCTGCTGGAGGACTATCAATTCGGTGAAAGACGCCCTTTGGTCTGCCCGAAACTTGCTGGTCTTCCAGCGCAAAGAGTTGTCCACCACCGAATGTTGCAGACTGGCACATTCCAAGGTCCAGGACTACGTGCTGAGGGACGCACTAAAGCTTGGGGCAGCCGCAGCAAAGGCTCAATGGAGAAAGACCACAGTGTAAGGTTCCCCCACCAAGCTGGACTGAGGGGCTGGATCCATGGGAAATCCCTCGAACTGTATCGTTAATATTCTCAATTGCTGTAAATGTAAAACTGTAATTGACATGACAATTGTGAAACAGAAGGGTTGGGAAGAAAATCATGACAGTATTGAAGGAAACTGATCTCCCTTGCAATGTTTGTATTTTTTGGTGCTGTTTGGAAACTGTTTGGCAATGTAATTTTTACAGATTTTTATGAATAAAGTATATTTTGGAAATAAAAAAAAATTATTTACACATTACTATTTACACTCTCCTCACGTCTCCTTAGCCAGCATCCTTCGTGCTGCTACTCTTTTCTTTCAAAGCCCATCACCATGTGATTGTCACATCACCCTTACAGTGGGAGGGGTTGCTCTCACCATTCCAGCATGAACCCTTACATGTCCTTATACTACAGCATCATGAATATTCACATCCCCAATGATGATGGAGCCCAACATGTCAGTCCAAAAGACAAGGCTGAAGTATTTGCAACTATCTTCAGCTAGAAGTGTCAAGTGGATGATCGATATCAGCCTCCTCCTATGATCCCCAGCATCACAGATGACAGTTTTCAGCTGATGTGATTTACTCCACATGATATCAAGAAATGGCTGAGCCCACTGGATGCAGCAAAACCTACAGCTCCTGACAACATCCCAGTTTAGTGAATACTTGTGCTCCAGATCTAGCTTCACATCTAATCAAGTTGCCCCAGTACAGCTACAACACAGGCATCTACCTGACAAGATGAAAAATTGCCCAGGAAAATTGCATAATACGTCCTATTCACAAAAAGCACAACAAATCCTATCTGGTCAATTACTGCCCCATCAGCCCATTCCCAATCATCAGCAAAGTGATGAAAGATGTCACTGACAGTGCCATCAAGCAGCACATACTCAATAATAACCTCACTGGTACCAACTTGGGTTCCACCAGAGACACTTGGCTTCAGACTTCAGCCTTGGTCCGAAAAAGGGAAAAAAAGAGCTGAATTCAGAGGTGAGATGAGTGTGATCAAGGCAGCATTTGACCAAGTGTGGCATCAAGGAGCCCTAGTAAAACTGAAGTCAATGGGAATCGGGGGAAAACTTTCCACTGGCTGGAATCATAACAAGCACAAAGGAAGATGGTTGTGGTTGTTGGAGGCCAATTATCTCAGCCCCAGGACATCATAGCAGGAGTTCCTCAGGGCTATGTCTGGATCCAATCACCTTCAGCTGTTCTATCAGTGCTCTTCACTCCATCATAAGGTCAGAGGTGGGGGGTGTTAGCTAATGATTGCACAGTGTTCAGTACCATTCGCAATATCTCAATGAAGCAGCCAATGCCTGCATGCAGCAAGATCTGGACAGCCTTCAGGCTTGGGCTGATAAGTGGCAAGTAACATTCGCCCCACAGAAGAGCCAGGAATCAGACAGTAGTGATGAACTAAAAACAAGAAATGCTGGAAATACTCAGCAGGTCTGGCAGCATCTGTGGAGAGAGAAGCAGAGTTAACGTTTCAGGTCGGTGACCCTTCTTCAGAATCGTAGTGGTGAACTGTTGTTTTTCACACGGGAGGAAGGTATATAGTAGGGTTCCCCAGGGATCAGTATTCAGACCACTGCTTTTCTTGATTTATATTAATGACCTAGGCTTAGGTGTGCAGGGACCAATTTCAAAATTTATGATGACACAAAACTAGTGTGAACTGGGAGGAGAGATAGACTTCAAGAGGCCCAGGCTAATGCCCTGGGGACCACAGATTCAAATCCCACCATGGCAGCTGGTGGAATTTAAATTCAATTAATTAATTAAAAAACTCTGGAATTGAAAGCTCGTCTCAGTAATGGTGCCATGAAACTATCATCGCTAGTGATAAAGAACATCTGGTTCACTAATGTCCTTAAGGGATGGAAATCTGCAGTCCTTACCTGGTCTGACCTGCATGTGACTCCAGAACCACAGCAATGTGGTTGACTGTTAACTGCCCTCTGAAATGGCCCAGCAAGCCACTCAGTTGTCAAAGGCAATTTGGAATAGGCTACAAATGCTGGTTTTGCTAGCAACGCCCACATCCCATGTAAGAATAAAAACATAGACAGGCTGATGAAATAGGTGGGCAAGTAGATGTAACTTAATACGAACATACGAATTAGGAGCAGGAGTCGGACACTCAGCCCCTCGAGCCTGCTCTGCCATTCAATAAGATCACAGCTAATCTGATTGTAACCTCAACTCCACAATCCTGCCTACCCCCAATAACCTTTCACCCCCTTGCTTATCACAAATCTATCTACTTCTGCCTTAAAAATATTCAAAGACTCTGCTTCCGTAGCTTTTTGAGGAAGAGTTCCCAAGACTCACGACCCTCTGGGAGAAAACATTTCACCTCTTCTCTGTCTTAAAAGGGGGAACCCTTATTATTAAACAGTGACCCCTAGTTCTAGATTCTCCAACAACAGGAAACATCTTTTCCACATCCACCCTGTCAAGACCCCTCAGAATTTTATGTTTCAATCACGTCACCTCTTACTCTTCTAAACTCCAGTCCAACCTTTCCTCATAAGACAACCTACCCATTCCAGGTAATAGTCTAGTAAACCTTCTCTGAATTGCTTCCTTAACTGAGACCAATACTGTACAAAGTTCTCTAGATGTGGTCACACCAATGCCCTATATAACTGAAGCATAACCTCCCTAGTTTTGTATTCAAATCCCCTTACAATAAATGATGACATTCTATTAGCTTTCCTAATTACTTCTTGTACCTGCATATTAACCTTTTGCAATTCATGCACTAGGACACCCAGATCCCTCTGCATCTCAGAGCTCTGCAATCTCTCACCATTTCGATAATATGCTTCTTTTTAATTCTTCCTGCCAAAATGGACAATTTCACATTTTCCCACTTTATACTCCATTTGCCAGATCTTTGCCCACTCACTTAACCTATCTATATCCCTTTGTAGCAGCCTTATGTCCTCTTCACAACTTACTTTCCTACCTATCATTGTGTAATCAGCAAATTTAGCAACCAAACCGTTGGTCGCTTCATCCAAATCATTGATATAAATTGTAAAAAGTTGAGGCCCCAGCACTGATCCTTGTGGCACACCACTCATTATATCTTGCCAACCAGAAAATGACCCATTTATGCCTACTCTCTGTTTCCTGTTAGCTAGCCAATCTTCTATCCATGCCAATATGTTACCCCCTACACCATGAGCTTTTATTTTCCGCAATAAGCTTTGATGTGACACCTTATCAAATGTCTTCTGGAAATCTAAGTATAGTACATCCACCGATTCTCCTCTATCCACAGCACATGTTACTTCTTCAAAGAACTCCAATAAATTGGTTAAACATGATTTCCCTTTCACAAAATCATGTTGACTCTGCCTGATTACCTTGAATTTTTCTAAGTGCCCTGCTACAACACCTTTAATAATAGCTTCTAACATTTTCCCTATGACAAATACTGTGAACAGTGAAGTGATTCATTTTGGGAGGAACAAGGAGAGGCGATATAAAATAAAGGATACAATTCTAAATGGGTACAAAAGCAGAGGGACCTGGTAGTACATGTGCACAAATCATTGAAGGTGGCACGACAGGTTGAGAATGTGGTTAATGATGCATACGGGATCCTGGTCTTTATAAATAGAGGCATAGAGTAAAAAAGCAAGGAGGTTATGGTGAACTTTTATAAAACACTGGTTGGGCCTCAACTCGCGTATTGTGTCCAATTATGGGCACCACATTTTAGGAAGGATATGAAGGCATTAGAGAGGGTGCAGAAAAGATTCACAAGAATGGTTCCCAAGATGAGGGACTTCAGTTACATGGATAGACTGGAGAAGCTAGGGCTGTTATCGTCAGAGAAGATTATGAGGAGATTTGATAGAGTTGTTCAAACTCATGTGGGATCTGGACAGAGTAATTGGGAGAAACTGTTCCCATTGGCAGAAGGTTCAAGAAGCAGAGAACACCAATTTAAGGGAATTGGCAAAATAACCAAGGCGACATGAGGAAAGACTTTTTTTCTTAAAAAACATCAGTGGTTAGGATCTGGAATGCACCACCTGTGTGTGTGTGGTGGAGACAAATTCAATCGTGGCTTTCAAAAGGGTATTGGATAATTATCTGAAGAGAAAGAATTTACTGAGCTACAGGGACAAGGTTGGGGAAGTGGAACTAGCTAAGCTGCTCATGCAGAGTTGGCATGGACATGACAGGTCAAATGGCCTCCTTCTGTGCTATCACCATTCTATGATTCAATGATCACCTCCAATAAGAGAGGGTCTAAACATGCTTCCTTGTCATTCAATGTCATTACTCTTGTGGAATCCCCCACTGTCAATATTCTGGAGCGCACCATTGACCAAAAATATAAATGGACCAGCCACAAATACTGTGGCCACAAGAGCAGGTCAGAGGCTGAGTATTCTCTGGTGAATGTCTCACCTCATGACTCCCCAAAGCCTTTCCACTACCTCCAAAGGACAAGTTAGGAATGAAATGGAATACTCTATATTTGCCTGGATGAGTGCAGCCCAAACATTCTGAAGCTTGACAACATCCTGAACAAAGCTGCCCATCCAGCACCTTAAACATTCAACCCCTCCAACACAGGTGCAAAATGGTCACACAGTGTGCACCATCTGCAAGATGCACTGCAGCAACTCGCCAAGGTTTTTTAGGTAGCATTTCCCAAACCCGCAACTCTAGCACCTAGAAGGACAAGGGCAGAAAGCATTTTGGAACACCACCACCTCTGAGTTCCCCTCCAAGCCACGCACCATCCTGACTTGGAAGTTCCTTCACTGTCACTGGATCAAAATCCTGGAACTCCCTTCCTAACAGCATTGTGGAATAATTACACCACAAGAACTGCAGTGGTTCAAGGAGGTGGTTCATCCCACCCTTCTCATGGGCAATGAGGGATTGGCAATAAATGCTTGCCTTACCAGCGATTCCTACATCCTACGAATGAATGAATGTTTTAAAATGTTCATTCGGAGAACAAAATACAAACATTTAAAATTTTTGAAGACCTGCTCTTGCAGGACAGCTAAACTTTAAAGCTCCAGTTACTATTTTGGCTAAAGAAAACTATGGCCATGAGGGAACAATATCATACATGAGAGAATGTAAGCAGAATTAAAAAAAGATCAAGCTAAGCTTGGCAGAAAAAGTTTCAAATCTTAATTTTCTGCTTAAAGCCCTGTGGAACAGAGCATCAAAACTTACTGAGTTAAAATATTCTAAGGTCAACCCATGTAAAAAAAAATTGCACATTTTAATACAATGTATTTCAATGATACCGGAAACAATGTTGTCTGATTATTTCTTACTCTATATTGGACTAATGCACAATATGGAGCCCGAATTACAACTATGATGCAACTTCAATTTTTTCCAAAACATTTCAAGATTTTAAATTGATACAGAACAGAAGGGAGTAGGTCATACACTAAGTTGATAATAATGTCAATTTCCATCTGGAACTCGTGTTTCAGTCCAGTCCTAAGTGATGGGACGAAGGTTTCAATTCTCTGCTCACTATCAGGGGAATACATAGAGAGAGTTTCAGCAGTTCTTCCCAATTCCTGGTGGTCACAACTAAACAGACAAAGACTATAGGTTAAATTGCTCAGCAACATTGTTAGGACAAAACATTGAGAAAGCCACTCTGTATCTGGTCCATCATAACTTAACAGTAGATGAGACTGCCACTGAGCATTAAAACCCAAAACATATTTGGCTCCCCAACAATGACATTCTTCATCAAAAGTATAAAAACTGCAACATCATTTGTCAAATCATTAGCAAATAAAATACCACTTCAGAAGTGTTCAAGATAATGTAGGTAGAGTCAAATAACAGTCACATGGTGACACGCATGTGAATCCAGATAGCGGATTCAATTTTCACAAAAAATTAAAACTAGAAAGTATATGTATGATTAAAAGTTCATAAGTATATGGTGTAATGATTTAGAATCGGAGGCGAAGACCAATACCAAAGTCCAATTTTAACTTCTTTTTCTGCTGCGTCCTTCTCGACAGCAAGTGGAACATACTTCAAAGGAGGCCAATTGTCCTGAAGATGCTCTATCACTCCCAGGCACTAGCTCAGATACTGAAACTCCATGTGGGTTAGATAGGTGAGGCAAAGGGGGCTGCATGTAATGAAACACCCTGCACCAGTGAGCAGTAGCAGATACTGACGGCAGGCATAGACCAGGATACTGCTTGCTGGTGAGCAAGGTCCTCTCCCAGCTCTGCTGAGCCGGATAGAAATGAGGATTTCAAGGGCCCAGCTCTGAAAAGAAAATTTCTGGTCTCACAGGTATAGCAGGTATTGGAAGACCTGCAAAGAAGTTTCTGCACAATGGCTGAAAGTATGGAAGAGTCTGCTTCCAGTTGTGTGGCATCATCGTGAATGGCAATAGCATGCTGAAGTCTCCTCAGAGGTATGTGGGACACTGCAGCTGGGTTCTCACAAATGCAGTTAATGTCACCAGCATTTGCTGGTGGAAGTTCAAATGGCCATCATACAAATGGACTTTGGGCTCAAACCTCTGTTCCACCTTGGCCAGATTGTTGGATCGAATTGACAGGAGCTTTCATGGAGTCACTCATCTTTTGCAGTCACCTTTCCTAAAAATCAGTGCAAGCAATGAGCCACAGCCCCATGAGAGTGGCACTGATGCGACTGGGAGTGACTTGTGTTGCCTTCTCTCAGTGAAGTCAGAATTCCCTCAACCAACAGTTGCCATAATGCCAGAAAGTCATCTGGGACAGACTGACTGTCTCCTGGCAGCAGCCTACAGCCGAGCCCGTGCAGGCTCAAATACCCAGATGTCACCAGCCACGAGAGTCCAACTATGAAAAACAGCACCCTTTACCAGGTTTGCTGAAGTCATAAGGGGAGCACCAAGTCAGAGTAACAGAATTGGTAAATCTTCTTTTAAATAAAACATAGAGTTGAATATTTGGGTTAAAAATGAAGAATCATTGCATTTGCCATCAAATTCATCACCTCCATCACATTTGGCACTTTGGTTTGCAGTGTAATTAAGCAGCAGCTTCGAGAAGTTGTCTGAATGTTCTTTAGTGCAGATGAAGGGAGTGGTGAAGGATGTAACCAGGTCTGTCAAGCAGAGGAACTTTATTTAAGTTATCAGGGCAGGGAAAAGTCAGTGGAATCACTAAACAATTAGCTGCTCCCTTATACGCCAAGGTATTGAGGTAGCCTTGCGGAACATCTCCGCTCAGTCCGCAAGCAGGACCCTGAGCTTCCGGTTGCTTGCCATTTCAACACTCCCCCCTGCTCTCATGCTCACATCTCTGTCCTGGGATTGCTGCAGTGTTCCAGTGAACATCAACGCAAGCTCCAGGAACAGCATCTCATCTACCAATTAGGCACACTACAGCCTGCCGGACTGAACATTGAGTTCAATAATTTCAGAGCATGACAGCCCCCCATTTTACTTTCATTTTTAGTTATTTTTTCTTCTTTTTTACATTCTTTTTTACATTTTTTTACAATCTTTTTTTTGCATTTATTTCATTTCATCTTAGTTTGTTCAGTTTGCTTACCCACTGTTTTTTTTTCAGGTTTGCACTTGCTGCTGTTCAATATTCAGTGTATTAACACCTAATCTGTACTAATGCTTTGTCTTTCAACACACTATTAACATATTGTTTGCCTTTGTTCCGTGACCTTTTGGTCAGCTATGTGGCCTGGTCCAATCTGCACCTTCTCCTTTGTTATCTCTTGCCCCACCCCCACCTCACTTGCTTATAATCTGTGACTTTTCTAATATTTGTCAGTTCCGATGAAGGGTCACTGACCCGAAACGTTAACTCTGCTTCTCTTTTCACAGATGCTGCCAGACCTGCTGAGTGGTTCCAGCATTTCTTGTTTTTATTTCAGATTTCCAGCATCCGCAGTATTTTGCTTTTATTATATTGAGGTAGCCTTCTTTCTTATGCTACTTTCCTGCCTTCCCCCTGCTCTTTCTCAACTGATGCAGGCTGTTGCTGCTTCTGTACCATCTCCAAATACTTGCCCCTCTGTTTTGGCAGGTAGTATGCAGCACATTACTATGAAGCAGAAAGCTGTCCATGGGGTTGGTGTCCTTGTCCCATGACGGCAACATATGTGCATTCAATGACTGCATCAATGCAAGGGAAGTCAGCTACTGTTGAAAGTCCCTGAGTTCTTTCAGTTTCAATATGGAGGTCTAGAGGGAAGGGGATATACTGATAAGTCCTGGGGAACAGTGCATCAGTGACAGGCTTAATGCAGCATAGGAGATGCAGCTGATGCTCTCTCTCTGAACAGAGCCAATGACAAAGAAATTAAGGCCTATGGTGGCTTTCACAGGCAGCGAGTCCTGTTTCAGGTGTCTGAAGTGGTCTGCAATTGCCTGCATAGAGAAGTGCAGCCTCCTGAGGCACTGCTTTTCAGACATTTCACAAAAGCCACTCTTGGTCCATATATCCCATGTGTTGGGTAGCACCTTTTGTGTGCAGCAGCCCCCGCAACTGCTGCCCGCGCACCCCCCTCTCCCCCACCCCCATTCACTTGCTGCTTTCTGCTGCTGCTCTTCAGTTTCCAAGTGTTCCTCCAACCAAATAAACTGAGGAATAATAGCACCCATGATAAGTACAGACAACTTCCTGAGGGTACTGGGCTCATGAGGGATTTTATTTTTAAATTGAGCAATGGAAAAAAACTTAACACTGATTCTAAAGACCAAATATAGCTGTAAAACAAGTCAAGAGAAGTTAAAAATTCAAGATAGTGACCGTCTACTGAAATTCAATGAAAATATTCTCAGATATTCCGAGCCAAGAAATTAGTTAACTATCTTACTCCAAAATTTCTTCAGGCTCCACAAGTGCTTCCAGTTTGTCAAATTTTTCCCTCCTTAATTTTGTATTTTTATAAACTGCAGCTAAAAGTTGTCAAGTTACAGAATATAGTATGAAAGTCTGCCTAAAGACTATCCAGAAATTTAGTAAGAAAAACCAAAACAAAGAGCACTTAACAATATTTTAAGAAAAACATGATTAGACTTCTACTGTTCCATTAATGTACCAAAACATTTACACAGACTGATGGGTCCATGCCAACAAGTCCTTACATGGCAGAGATACAGCCAAAGCAATGCTCCACAAGATGATGAACAGAACTAGGCAGGCAAGGGCCCACAGGCCAACCCCGTCCAGTGTATCATAAGAACCCAGCATCAGAGTTGATTGCTGGTGGGCTCTTTGCATTAACTGAATATTTACATGCATACTTTGATGTGACTCGTTAATTTGATTATAGTTCACCAAATTGTTTTCATCTATATGCATGTAACTTCATATTCTGACCGTCATTTTGCCCACCTACAATTCCTCTGTGAGGATTGCGTGCATAAAACTGGACAGATCAAGAAAATGAAGTGATAATCTAGAGCATCCTTCTACCAAATTTATTTGAGAATAGTTTGAGTCACATATTCATTTATTTCTATTTGAAACCCTAACATGAACGCTGAAACTGCACCAAATCACCCTCAGGCGCTCCCAAAATGCACAAGCTTGATTTGGGCTCCAACTCTTAGTAACCTCCTTGGAAGGAAGTTGCTAAGAGTTGAAGCCAGAAGCAGGCAGTTGAGAGCCAAAAAGGATGGCTTTAGCTTGGACAATGTAGAAATGTTCAAAATTTTGTTCAATCCAGCAAATGGTTGGATAAGAACATAAGCAATACGAGTAGGAGTAGGCCATTCGTCCCATCGAGCCTGCTCCGCCATTCAATAAAACCATGGCTGATCTCATTGTGGCCTTAACTCCATCACCCTTTACTCCCTTATAGATCAAAAAAATCTGACTAGCTCAGCTTTGAATATATTCAATGACCCAGCCCCCAGTACTCTCTGGGGTAGAGAATTCCCATGACTAACAACCATTGGAGAGAGGAGATTCCTCCTCATCACAGTCTTAAATGGGAGGCTTCTTATTTTGAAACTGTACTCCCTTGTTCTGGATTCTCCCACGACAGGAAACATTCTCTCAGCATCGACCATGTCAAGCCCCCTCAGAATCTTACACGTTTCAATAAGAATACCTCGCATTCTTCCAAACTCCAATGAGTATAGGGCCAACCTTTCCTTATAAGACAACACATTCAGCCCAGGAATGAGCCTAGTAAACATTCTCTGAACTGCCTCAAATGCAAGTATATCCCTCCTTAAATAAGGTGACCAAAACTGTATGCAGTACTCTAGCTGCAGTCTCACCAATGCCCTGTACAGTTGTAGCAAGACTTCCTTACTTTTATACTCCATCCCCCTTGCAATAAATACCAACATTCCATTTGCCTTCCTAATTACTGGCTGCACTTGCGTGCTAACTTTTTGTGATTTTGGTTATAATAATGCAATAGCCTTAAAGTTAATGAAGGTGGTTAGGAAGTAGAGGTGGGTGTTATTGGCAGAAAGTGGAAGCTGATATGGTCATGGGATAGCATATAGATGAAGAATCGGAGCAGCAGGCAGCTGAATTCTGCTACTTGTACCCATTCTATCAATTTTTAATAGTTTCAAAACACAAGTATTGTTGAATACTAGGAGGTACAGGAAGACTGTTATTGTTAAACTTCACTGCGTGCTACGACATGGGTATTAAAAAAGGCATAAGACTGAAATTTAATGCAGAGAAGTGTGAAGTGATTCATTTTGGTAGGAAGAATGAGGAGGGGCAATATAAGTTAAAGGGTACAATTCTAAAGGGGGTGCAGGAGCAGAGAGATCTGGGGGTACATGTTAATAAAGCACATGGGCTCCTGGGTTGATAATCGGTGCATAGAGTTAAAAAGCAAGGACATTATGATGAACCTGTCTAAAACCCTGGTTCAGCCTCAACTAGGGTACTGTGTCTAATTCTGAGCACCACACATTACAAAGGATGTGAAGGCATTAGAGAAGGGTGCAGAAAAGATTTACGAGAAATGGCTCCAAGGGATGACGAATTTCAGTTACATGGATAGATTGGAAAAACTGGAGCTGTTCTCCTTAGAGCAGAGAAAATTAAGATATTTGATCAAAGTTTTCAAAATGAGGGCGGCTCTGGACAAATTAGATGGGGAGAAACTGTCCACACTGGCAGAAGGATCGAGAACCAGATGGCTGATTTAAGGTGACTGGAAAAAGCAATGACAAAATGAGAAAAAACGTTTTACACCCCACGTGGTTAGGATCTGGAATGCTCTGCCTGAGAGTGTAGTGGAGGCAGATTCAATTGGAAAATTATCGGAAGCGAAAAAATTTGCAGGGCTACGGGGAAAATGTCGGGGGAGTGGGACTAGACGAGTTGCTGTTCCAGAAAGCTGACACGGACGTGACAGGGCGGATGGTATCCTTCGGTGCTGTCAACATTCTATGATTCTATATGGATAAAGGTGGAAAATCAGAGCGACTTGCTGCATAAGGACTCTACACTGAAGCTATGAGGTATACACTCATTTAATTAACATTAAGAGGTATGTCAAACTTTTTTCTGTTACACGAGAACATATTAGCTACAATTTATAAAAAATTTTTACTGGAGTTAATTATTTGAAACATTTTGAAGATGAGGGTTTGGAAGGACCAGGGATTGGGTCAAAATTCTGGAACTCCCTTGCTAACAGCTCTGTGGTTATACCTACCCCAAATGGACTGCAGCAGTTCAAGAAGGCAGCTCACCACCACCTTCTCAAGGGCAATTAGGGATGGGCAATAAATGCTGGCCTGGCCAGCGTCGCCCACATCCCATGAATGAATTAAAAAAAGAGGGGTGAAGAATCCAGTACACCTAACTGAAATGACAGTCTTGGCTCAGTTATTCTTTATTATTAATTCACAGGATATGTGTATTGCTGGCAAGGCCAGCATTTATTGCTGATCCCTAACTGCCCTTGAGACAACAGTGGTTTGCTCGGCCATTTCAGAGGGCTGTTCAGAGTTAATCACATTGCAGTGGATCTGGAGTCACATATAGGCCAGACTAGGTAAGGATAGCAGATTTCCTTCCCTAAAGGGCATCACTGAACCAGATGGGTTCATGTTCACCATTACTGATGCGAGCTCTTTATTCCAATTTATTTTGCCAACTAACTTTAAATTTCCCAGCTGCTACCTTGTCGTTGCATAATTTGTGGTCTATCGGAATCGGAATAGAGGGGTTTTAAATTTTGCAGCGGCTGAAGGGGCCGAATGATGTGATCAGTAAGCTATATGAGGCAGATGTCAACGAAAGTGTGAAACTGGACAGGTTTTAGTGAAAAAGTTTTCCACTAGTCATAATACTGAGGGAAGCAGAGATAAAGAAAACAAGGGAACTGGAGCACAATTAATGGAATCCATTCGATCCATCACACACTATTCGGCTTGCAGTCCCCAGGGGATGTAACAGAGTATTAGAAATTCTTTTAAGGGCAATGAAGTGGAACATCATATTGCAACTCTAATGTGTTCATCAAAAGTAGATTTGATTCCCCCAGTGTGATGACTTTCTGATCTCAGCAACGCTGCTATGAGAAAGAAATTGAAGAAGGAGTTTGCACTAAAGCTTGGCTCGGGTATAAAATTAAAACCCAACCCAACAACAGCCCAACCCGAACCCGACCCAGGCCAGAGTCCTTTAATTTTTTTCTCGTGCTTGAACAGACCAGAAAATATCAAACATATTATTGAAACATTAAAAAAATGATCGATTAAAAAGAAAACAATACAAAACAAAACAGTACAATCCAGCCCGGCCCGACCAATGGGTTGGGAGGGGGATAATAGTGTAGAAAGGGGAAAAACCCAAAACAGACCAAAACAAGAGTAGGTGGAAAGGCGAAATGAGATAAAACTGTCAATATTTGGAGCGGTTTCTACAAAAAATTAGCTGCATGCTCCCTTCATTGGAGTGAAGGAGGCCATAAATTTATGGTGTCATTTAGCATCATACTAATATTAGTATAAGCAACAAAAAGAGGAAAAACATTGTGCAGGTTACTGGGCAATCTTGTTGCTGAAAGCCAATTCCAACTCATCTAAATATTAACACTGACCAGTATAAACTCTGGGAAGCATTGGTTTTCATCAGATACCCTTAGGAAATAACCCCTTTACTTTCTAGCAAGTTGCACGTTATACATACTGCTTTGGCTTTCTCACTGGATCCTAAGAAAGCCTTCAACATGACAACGGATATACCCATTCTACATAGTGGAGAAGGTTGGCCTTCATTAGAGTTCTGTCCAATGGACATGGATCCTAACTACCTGTCCCCTGGCAGTCAAATTGAACAGTGCAATCTTTTCCTGCTTTTGTTTTATTGACAGCCCACAATATCAAATGCTCTTGTCTCACTCTGTAAATAATGTAAAAGCAGATGCTGAGCCCCATGACCTGAAGCTGGCAGCCAGTGGCGAAGGAACAGTGCTTGACATTCACTGAAAGCTTCCCAGAGACTTGTGCAGCCTTCTGAACAGCAACTTGCTGTCATCGGGCCTCTGATACATTGCAGCGCCTGCTACGCGGGATTTGTGGCGCATGTAAATGCAACAAGAACAGTGTGGCTCCTTTAACCAGATTGAAGAATCCTCACATACATGCAGAATCTAAACCAGCAAGTATAAATTGGGATATTTAATTAATTGTAAAATAAGGTACAGAAAGAAAATCAGACAGAAGGAAAGAAAGATGGGATTGAGAGATAAAAGCAATAAAAAGATAAAAACAAATCATTTCAATTTTTAATTTTTTTAAAGCTCGAATGATTACATTCTGAAGGAATGAGACTCCACATTTGTAAAATTAAACTTTTCAGGCCCAGAGAGGTTGCTTGGCACAAATTAAGACTTATCACATCATTAAAAATTCACTTACACCTGAATGCAACAGCCATAATTTTTTTTGGCACACTTAGTTGGTAGCAAGTGGGCAAGTACAGCAGCTTCATGTCATCACATGGATTTCAATGCTGCATTTATCACCGAGGTACTGCTGAAACAAAGCCTGTGGTGAAGCAGGGCAAACCAAACAGCAACTTTTGGATTTCTGCATTTAACCGTACATGCACGTACCCCGGAAGTTGCGGTCCAATTTGCTCCATAAGAACGGTGAGCGCAGTTAGCCTCACCATTATGCTTAATGCAAAACCTGGGCCAATGTACTTTTAATTCAAGCTATCACTTAGGATTTGTTTTTCAAAAAAGAATTCCAAACTAGAGGCCTGCTACCCAACCCGAACCCAACGGGATCCGATGACATGTGTCGGGTTCGGGTCGGGTCGATCTTCAGGGTACGGCTTTCGGGGTCGGGTCGGGCTGAGTCCAGGTCAAGTCGGTTTGGGTCGGGCCAAACACACATGGCAAGTGCTCTACCGGTAAGTATTGAAATAAAAAAAAAAACTTACCTGAGCCGGGAGTCCGGGACGAAACTGAGTCTGCGCAGTGAGCGACTGACGTCACTGCGACGTTATGGCACATGCGCTGCAGCTTCGTGGAGCTTCCCAGTCGGAAGGTAAGTAAAGTGATGGTCGGGTCGAATCAGGGTGGGTTCGGGTCAGGTCGGGCTCGGGGCAAAATCGGAGGGGCTCGGGCCCACTGTGGATCGGCCGGGTTCGGGTCCGGTTCTTTTTACCCGACCTGAGCAGGCCTCTACTCCAAACAGATGTAGTTATAAATGTAACTATACATATTTTTACTATTTTACATAGTAAAATAATTTAACCACTATATTGTATATCAATACAATAAATATTAGTATTAAGACACATAGTTACACTTACTATAAGGGGTAATCCCAATCCATCTACTGTACATGCTGAATGATGATAAATGTTACAGGACTCAAGAATTGATGACATTAATCACCAGAAAACAAGCACAGCACTCCTGAGGGAAAGAGAAAGGAGCAGGCTCCAATTTCAGATTTTCTGGTACAATAATTCAACTGTTATGAAGCATTCAGCCTCTACTTCAAAAGAAAAATGACTAGGTTTAAAATTTTAGCTGGCACAATTGTTCTTTTTTTTCTAATCACCAACCAAGAAATAATATACAAGATACAATGTTGTATTTTAAACATTTTTTTTTAAAGGTTGTCGCTGGGAGATAAACAACTTGAAACACACAGAGATAAGGCTGATTTAAACGGCCGACAGGATGTGTGCAATTAATCGATCTACAAATAAACGATTACAAAGCATATTTAGACAATCATTTTTAAAATGAAGCATTCCTTTGACGATTCTTTCTCCACAACTCATTTTATTGAAAGTAAACTTGTGCAATGAGTCGACTTTAATGGCTATCCTGATTTTTATGGCTGTGTATAATGATACCATTATTCCTAGCCAGCATGGAGATGATTGGGTAATTCCCTTACAATCATGCCTGAAGATCTTACTGCTATAAGTGACTGGAATTGATTTTACGCACACAATTTGGATGACTTAACTACCAACAACAACAACTTGCATTTATCTGGCACCTTTAATTCAACAAAATGTCCCAAGGCACTTCACAAGTATTCTGTCAAACAATATTTGACACTGAACCAAGGAGATATCAGATATCCTCCACGCACTACATTTTATTTGAGAAATAACTCCGTTTATAATTGGGAGCCTTTGCTGTAGCTCCGGTCAGGAGTTCTGTTTGCTGTAGTTCACAGAGGGTCATTTTTTAAATAAATTCTGTTTAGTGCAAAATAAACTGTTGCAATTCCTGTCGTAAGTCCCACCTGTGTCCAACACTCTGGCTGACACAGTGGTGTTATTCATTCTCAGGATGTGGGAATCAGTAGTAAAACTGGCATTTATTGCCCATCCCTAGTTGATCTTGAGAAGGTGGTGGTGGGTCTTCATCTTGAACCACTGCAGTCTGGATAGCAAAAATCCTCGCAAAGCAAGATTTTGATCCAGCAACAATGAAAAGAAAGGCAATATATATCCAAGTACGGCAGGCATGTGGCTTGGAGGTGATAGCATTTTCATGCACGTGCTGCTTTTGTCCTTTTAGGTGGTGAAGGTAGCGTCTTTGAGACACTGACATAGAAGCCTCTGCAGGTAGCTCCAGCGCATCCTGCAGATAATACACACTGCAGCCACTGCACACCAGTGGCAGCGGAGGTGGGGCTACATTTACGTTCCCAACTTTTGCCTTGGTTTCAAAGTGGTTTTGCTAAAATCGACTTTGGGTTGAAGTAGATTGAATCTTCCTGGAGGGGCATGCCTCAATCAGCGTTGCTCAAAGACAGGCCAACCCCAAATGTACACTACAACTCATTAGCACTGGTGCAAAGTGAAGTCGTACAGATGGTATAGTTGTAATTTAAATGGAGCTTTAGTTTGTCAAAACAAATGCCTTTACAAGATGCAACTTTAGCAGTTAGCAGCAAGCAATGAGTTTATCACTGGTCACAAAAATGTGCTAACAGCAAAGCAATTAATGGCCACTCAACAATAAATTGTATTTATAAGGTGCCTTTAATGTGATAAAATGTTCCAAGGTGCTTCACAGGGAGCACTATATTGCAAAATTTAGCACCGCACCACATTAGGCAATGTTAGGGCAGACAGCCAAAAGCTTGGCCACTTGTGCTTCCAAAGACATGCCAGGCCATTCTAGAACTTGAAACTCAGCCTTAAGCACCAGATATTTGGAAAGCATTGCCACAGAGCAAACAACAAACCCTCTGTCACTGGAGTATGCATTGAATTTAAAATGGCTGACACACCAGGTACTCCAGCTCACCATGGCCCAAAGGAAAATACTATGTTGACAGACCATTGAGCAAATAGAGTTATATGGCATTAATTTACTTTTAAGTAAAAAAGTCAATGAAAATTTGATCAGATAAAATTTAATACTTCATTTAACCTTATTGTTGAGCGTTAAATGTTCAAAAAGAATAAAAGTTACAAACACTAGGCAACTTTCTTCATTAACTTTTAATCATGAGTATGTGATGAAAAGCTTTGAGAAATTAACCTCACAGTGCTCCTATGAACTCTAACTTGTATGGAAAAATAGGAAACCAAAGAACATGATGTAGCAGCCAACCTCTTCAACGTTCCTTTTATTTTCCAAACTGGTCAAAGGATGTTAGACATACCACGTTGAATGTTATTAGCGTGCCACGCATACCGGCTGCGCACTTTGAAGTCATCCATCCACCCAAGTGAAGCGGCCGGCGCTAAAGCCCCACGATATTTCGCGCGGCGGCTCATTTAAATGGAGGGGGTGGAGAGGTCGCCCCCCCCCCCCGCCGATGATATAGAGGGGGACGCAGCTCTGTCGCAGGCAGCGGCGGCTGGCGCCATTGTTCAGGTGCCATTTTTAAAGGGCTTCATTTGTATGTTTAAAGGTGCCGTTTCGGTATAAAGTGCTGAAAATTTTAATTTAACTTGGATTACC
Source organism: Heterodontus francisci (assembly GCF_036365525.1). Lineage (NCBI taxonomy): Eukaryota > Metazoa > Chordata > Chondrichthyes > Heterodontiformes > Heterodontidae > Heterodontus > Heterodontus francisci. The sequence goes on along the minus strand of NC_090372.1, from coordinate 191,930,544 downwards.
CTCTCCACAGCACCCCCACACTGAGTTCTCATTTCATAAATTGACATTTCGCCCCCAAAAAAATCACTTTGCAAAATGCCAACCTTTAATCCCCCCCACCTTCTGAACATTTGACCCTCAATGCATTCCCACCATCCCCACAATCAATCGGAGTAGTTTTCCCCACACCCACATCCCTCCTGACCTGAAAATTAAACTCCTCTGCCCTCACCGTCAGTGTTTCGCCCCGACTCCCCCAAAAGGGGATCGAAAGGAACGGGGCTTCCGGCCACTGGCCGGAATATCGGCGTGGGATGGCCCCATGGTGCAGGGAAGGTAATTAACATGTATTGGCATAAGTTTATTAGGCAAATGAAGGCCCCGCCGCCGCCAGTAAAATGCGGCAGGGCCTTCTTGGTGGCGGGCGTCGTGGCAGGCCTCTCCCCGAAAAATTATCCGGGCTCCCCCCGCCGCCATGACCCCCAATGCTGGAGGGCTCATAAAATTTAGCCCACCGTATTTACTGGACTATAAGACACACCAGATCATAATGCACAAGGATTTTAGGAAAAAAAAAATCACTGCATATAGGTATTTATTGTTAAAATTTACCACCACAGAACAAAAACAATAATGCAGCACTAAGTTTAACCATTAGCATTGATGACATTCATGATGGAACAATACAGTTCACTAATTTCCTTCAGGGAAGGAAATGTGCCACCCTTACCTGGTCTGGCCCAAAGGAATAAAACCGGATGGACCACCCAGGCAATGACCATCACCAAGAGAATCCAGCCATCTTCCCTTGACATTCAACAGCATTACCATCAGTGAATACCCCACCACCAACATCCTGGGGCATTACCATTGAACAGAAATTTAACTGGACCAGCCACATAAATACTGTGGCTACAAGAGCAAGTCAGATTTTGGGAATTCTGCGGCAAGAAACTCACCTCCCGACTCCCTAACGCCTGTCCACCATCTACAAGGCACAAGTCAGGAGTGTGATGCGTTATTCTCCACTTGCCTGGATGGGTGCAGCTCCAACAACACTCAAGAAGCTCAACATCATCCAGGACAAAGCAGCCCGCTTGATTGGCACCCCGTCCACAACCTTCAACATTCACTCCCTCCACCACCGGTGCACAGTGGCAGCAGTGTGTACCATCTACAAGATGCACTGCAGCAACTCGCCAAGCTTCCTTTGACAGCACCTTCCAAATCCGCAACCTCTATCACCTAGAAGGACAAAGGCAGCAGATGCATGGGAACACCACCACCTGCAAGTTCCCCTCCAAACCACACACCATCCTGACTTGGTTCCTTACTGTTGCTGGGTCAAAAACGTGGAACTCCCTTCCTAACAGCACTGTGGGTGTACCCGCGCCAGATGGACTGCAGCGGTTCAAGGCAGCGGCTCACCATCACCTTCTCAAGGGCAATTATGGATGGGCAACAAATGCTGGGCTTGCCAGCGATGCTCATAACCCATGAAAGAATGAAAAAAATGCAGCTCGAAGTTTAACTATTAACATCGACTATTACAGAACAAAAACAAAATGCCACATGAAGACCTACTAATCGTAGAAGCAGAGAAATTCCTCATCACTGATGTTATGGGAACTGTCACTTCCTTCAAATAGTATGTCATCTTCACTGCCATCTAGGGCATTGCTGATCCCACATTTCTTTTATTTTATTTAGAGATACAGCACTGAAACAGGCCCTTCAGCCCACCGAGTCTGTGCCGACCAACAACCACCCATTTATACTAACCCTACAGTAATCCCATATTCCCTACCTACACTAGGGGCAATTTACAACAGCCAATTTACCTATCACCTGCAAGTCTTTTGGCAGTGGGAGGAAACCGGAGCACCCGGCGAAAACCCACGCAGACACAGGGAGAACTTGCAAACTCCGCACAGGCAGTACCCAGAATCAAACCCGGGTCCCTGGAGCTGTGAGGCTGCGGTGCTAACCACTGCGCCACTATGCCGTCCCTAATGACTTCTTGAATGACTTCTCGGTTGTCTCATGTTTCAATAATTGCCACAAATTTCTCAACTGCTTGCATACCTGCGCAATGGTGGGCCCCTTCATTCAACCTGTTGCTGTCAAGTCATGACTTGGAGTCTCCATCCATTTGTCCATTCCTCATATAAAGGTTTTAAATGGCTTGTTTATCGAAATGTTCAGGGGCTGTAATTGACTAGTAAGACTGCCTGGAATTACACCTAGCTGCACCTTCAATTCCGCAACCCTCCTTTTCGTGGCCTCAGTTATATTTATCCGAAACTGGTTACACACTAATAGGGCTGGGTTTTTTTTTTAAAAAGGCCATCTGGGTGCTTCAAATGCACTTTTGCCAGCCAGCTACATTTGCCCATCCCTTGGGATGATCATGAACAAGAATTCTATGTGGAATTTCAACCTTTGGCGCTGTTTTTCTCTTAAAGATCAGTAATGGCGGCAGTCTATTGTCATCAGAACAACACGCCAAAACGACAGTACAGTGGGTCTTCTCATGGCCAGACATTTTTGTTGGTATTGTTTTAGCGTCTTTAATGTCCACAGTCTTGTTCGCTGGAACATCAAAGGTCAGGAATATTTGCCTATATTGCCCCACTGTCCAAGTTCATTAATCACGACCCTGTGAAATTCAAATATCTTTACTTCGATTCGGCCAGCATCTTCTGTATTATCATGGTTCTAGTACTCATGCTTATCCAGTGCCTTTTCATAAATCTGTAGAACCAAGACATTGCCATGCCAAAATCAGTAATGCCACTTTCTACTCTTCTTGCTTCACTTACTATAATTTTGGTAGACACAGAAATTCCATTTTCCCTGTGGCCTATTATCCAATTTTTCACCTCTCCTTCCAGCTATGGCCATTGTGCAGCATGCCTGCAAAAAGTGTGCTTGCTCTTTTCTTTTTTCACTAGTTCTTCCTCTTGCTTCTTCCATTCCCGTATCATTTTCTCGATTGGAGGACTGCCAAAACGTCTGTTACGCCAATGTGTTTTATTGACTGCTAATTTTATTTGGCCCACTGACTGGAGAACTGACTTTTTTTTTTTCAAAGGCATTTTTAAAAGACAAGCTGCCAGCAAAGTCATCCTTTCAGCTGAAGATGATCACCTAGTTTGCTACACTATATTCTACATTGCAAAGGACTGTGAGGAGAGTGCCAAAATGTCTGTGCATTTCCCAGCAATAACCAAGAGTCAGGAAGTTTAAAGGAACTACCTGTTCTCTCACCAAGAGGAGAAATACAGCTAACTGCTAGGTTTGAATCAGAGTGACTGTCATGTGACAAGCCCCTCCCCATCTGTGCTTTTAAACTTATGTTTTCTCTGCAGCAGAGAAGAAGCAACTGGACTCTGACATGAGCAGACCCTAAGTGGGGTCCCTCTTTCTTTCTCTCTCTCCAGTCCAGCTTGAAAGCTTTCAAATCCTGCTTTGTTAACTGACTGCCTTTGCATACTCCGGCTACAATCAGAAAGCCCCTTGGAGGAAATCACTATCTCCAACAGACCCACTGAATCAGTCATCTACCTCTTCAAACTAAAAGCCTCAGGACCACTGATTTCAGCTAGAAGCCAGCTAAATCACCAAACTCCAGAGACTGTATACCTTTTTTTACAGACTCTAACTCAACCAATCTATCTTTTCTCACTCTGTAACCTCCAGAGTGTGCGCGTGTCAACCTCCAGAGTGTGCGCGTGTCAACCTCCAGAGTGTGCGCGTGTCAACCTCCAGAGTGTGCGCGTGTCAACCTCCAGAGTGTGCGCGTGTCAACCTCCAGAGTGTGCGCGTGTCAACCTCCAGAGTGTGCGCGTGTCAACCTCCAGAGTGTGCGCGTGTCAACCTCCAGAGTGTGCGCGTGTCAACCTCCAGAGTGTGCGCGTGTCAACCTCCAGAGTGTGCGCGTGTTAACCTCCAGAGTTTGTGTGTGTGAGAGACAGTGAAAGTTGATGCATCGTTTATTATTTTATTAGTTTGGTTTAGGTACAATAAAGTTAACCTCTTTCTTTGTTAACTCAAGAAAACCAGTCCAATTATTTACTTGCTACGATCATAAGAACCACCAATCAAAAACTGACTGAATTGGCCAGTTCATCCACTTTAAGAAAAAATTAAACTTCTTGTAGTCAAACAGGGAGAGAGAAAAGTTGGGAGCCCTTTGACCCCACCTCACTTGACCGTAACATGTCTTTCAGCCATTCTATTTCCATGCTCTTTGGCATACCTTACCACTTCCAGTTTGAAGCCTACCGTGTAAGAAAACCTTGTTTGTTTGTACCCATTTGCACCAGATTTTTAAAAAACCCACAACCAACTACCCATACTGTGCGTATTTCTGAAACACACGACGGGGTAACTGCACTAAGAGACTTTTTTCCCCAGAAAAAAAGTGCATCTGATGGTCTGTAAATACGGTATTTTCTATGATAAGTCAAAGCTGTCATTCAAAGCCTGAAAGACTCAACAAGCCATCACAGATACTAAAATCCTGTCCTGGCTGAAGACCTTTTAATCAGACAGTAATTACAAGCAGTTAACTCACATCTGCTAGCTTGCATCCTTTGACACCTGTCTAATGGGAATTCTCAAACTGAACCATCCATTGTAAAGCTGTGAGATGACCAAACGTTGCATTCCAATCTACAGGAATAGCTTCCCATACGGAATCACTAGCCAACTCCATTTAAAACATCCCACTGACCTTGCTAAAATGTCCTTCGAAAACATGTAATAGAGATTCAGAGCAAATGTTCTGTGCCAAGTGCAGGCCACTCAAATGTGTTAATATACTAGCATTCTAATCCACAAATGGTCATCAAAGCTGATGGATTGTTGTAAAAACCCAATGGTTGTTTAGAGAAAGGAATCTGTCAACTTGCGATGTCATATTTATACAAGTTAGCTTGATTACACAAGCATAAGCCACACATACAACAGGCTGCATTTTAACTTACCTGACCTACCAGAAGTGGGGACGGTGATGCGCAAGATGTGGGGAAGCCTGAAGTCAGGGCTCCCCAACACACTGTAGAATATTAACTTCACAGCATGTGTATGATATCACCGAACAGTTCCCCGCCCAGAAGCCAGCCTGATCAACAGGCTTGGCTTCCAGTTGGGCAGGAAGCAGTTTGGTGGAGACCACAGGTCAAGGAAGGTCAGCACCTCTGGGGCGGGTGTGGGGGTGCTCAGTGGGTGGGGAGAGGGAAATTGGAGGCCTCAGAGAGGGAGGTCAGGGGCAAGATCAAAAAGGTGGGGGTGGGTGTGGCTGTCTGATTGTGGGGGATTTCCCACGCAGACATGCTGAATGCACCAGGCAAGTTCAGAGTGCTAACCTCGTGGATCCAGCAGTCCTTGCTTCGGAAAACCCAGCCATCCACAGTTAAATTTCAAATGGGGAGTAACAATTTAGCACGCAGCCTCATTATAATAGTTAAGGTGCCAATCCGCCTCCTTGGAGTAGACTTGTTGCCTAGCCTCTGTTAAAATGGCAGCGGGCAGGTTGGAGGTGCGTTTGGGCTAGGATTAACACATCAGCCTTCAACCTGACCCAAACACACCCATTCTTTGAAAGTAAAATTCCACCACCACCCGCCACCCCACCCCCCCACCCCAAAAACATTTTGTCAGGTCTATTATTTTTATTCTGCATTACAGCAAGACACAGATACTATCCTATGGTTCATTGTATTTATTATAGAAGTTCGGTGAGTGAACTGCTGCACAGTATGAGCGCATGGCTTGTATCAGGTGGACACAATTGTACAACACATATTGAGAAGCCATCTTGGGGCAGGATTGTCCCCGTGGGCTTCCTGCACTTTGTTGGAAACAGGCACACAGCTGTGATTTTCCCCGAATTGGCCAATTAGTGGCCAAAGGGCAGGCTCGCAGTCCAATTAAACACAAAGGGCAGGCTTGCCCACCAGCATCAAGGAAGCAGGAAGATGTTTTTCCTGGTAAGTGCGAGAGAGGGCGCCCCCTCTCCAATTTTTCCAACTCTAAAAAGCTCCTCAGCAGCCAGATCACCACTGTGGGGGCGGGAGTGTGGGGAAGAGAGCCCGCCCACAGGGCGGCCTGCAGCTGCAGCTGAAACCAGGTACGCAGGAAGGGCCTCTCACCTGCCTGCAGTGCTGTCCCCACCAGCCCTTCCCCCATCATCTGCTGCCAGGAAGCCACCTCAAGGCAGCTTCTCTGTTCCCTAACACTCCGCGGACCTGGAGGCCAACTAGAAATTTCCAGTAGGTCTTTAACGAGGTCAATCGGCTGCCCGCACCTTACGGCCAGGTAGCCCTGCTGCTCCCTCCCCTTCCTGCCTCCAGGAAAATGGCCTGGGGATGGGATGGAGCTGGGGAAGCGGCACATCAGCCAGCGGCATGCATTTACTCGCCTGCCCACTTCCATGCCTGCCCCCACTGGGGCCCAAAAATTCATCCCTTGATGCCTGAAGGTGTCGTCACTGTATTTCCAATCTCTGCTGTTGCCTTATCCACTGCAGCCTGAAATGAAGAGTAAGTGTATTGCAGAAAAAGGGCTTAAGATAGCTCCAGACACGTAAAATTTTATGTTCTGTATATGTATTCATTTAAAAAGGAGAAATTAATTCTTGGAGGGTGAGGACTATATTTCTAGTACTTATTTTACAAAAACCTCTAACCCAGATGCTGTAGATGCTCAATCATTCAATATTCACAATTTCCAAAAGACATTCAATAAGGTACCACACAAAAGGTTAATACGCAAGATAAAGGCTCATGGAGTTAGAGATTTTATATTATATATATATATATATATATATATATATATATATATATATATACACACACACACACACACACACACACACACGGATGGAGGATTGGTTAATGCCCAGGAAGCAAAGAGTGAGATTATTCACTTTCATAGTAAGAACAGAAAAGCAGAATATTTTTTGAAGCATGAAACTTCTAAATCTTGATATTCAAAGAGACTTGGGTATACTCATACAAGGACCACAGAGAGTTAGCATGCAGATACAGCAAGTAATTAGGAAGGCAAATCGCATGTTGGCCTATGTTGCAAGGGGATTGTAGTACAAAAGAAGTCTTGCTACAATTGTAAAGGGCTTTGGTGAGACCACAACTGGAATACTGCGTGCAGTTTTGGTCTCCTTGGTTAAGGAAGGATATACTTGCATTGTAGGCAGTACAGCGATTGGTTCTTGGGATAAGAGGGTTGTCCTATGATGACAGGCTGAGTAAGTGGGATCTATACTTTCTGGAGCTTAGAAAAATGAGAGGTGATCTCACAAACACATGTTACTGAAGGGGTTTGGCAAGGTAGACACTGAGGTTGTTTCCCTGGCGGGGGACTCTAGAGCACTAGGGCACGGTCTCAGGATAAGGGGTTGGTCATTTTGGACTGATATGAGGAGAAATTTCTTCACTCAAAGGGATGTGAATCTTTAGAATTCTCTAGCCCAGATGGTGTGGATGCAACATCGTTGAGTATACTTATCACTGAGATAGACAGATTTTTGGTCTCTCAGGGAATCGAGATATGGGGAGTGGGTGGGAAAGTGCAGTTGAGGCAGAAGATCAGCCTGATCGTACTGAATAGCAGAGCAGGCTCAAGGGCTGTACGGTCTACTCCTGCTCCTATTTCTTACGTTCTTACTATATTCAAGACTGAGATGACAGATTTTTGGACACTAAGGGAATTAAGGGATATGGGATAGGGTGGGAAAGCAGAGATAATGTACTGGTTTAGACATGATCTTAGTGAATGGCGCAGCAGGTCAGAGAAGCCAGATGGCCCACTCCTCCTCGTATTTCTTATGCTCTTAATTTTGATTCCTCCCTGCAAGTGCTCGTCTGCTGATTCACTGAATTTCCCAGATTTCTTCCCCCAAAGTGGTCTGGGATTTCACCTAGTTTTTGTCTCTCCCAGAAGATCACATGAATTTAGGGTAGGGTGGGGAGTGTACATATTGGTCTCACAATTGTGTGGGACAGGCTGGATGGACCAGAGGGTCTTTTCTTGCCTGTCATTGTTTGTATGCTTGTAACATTATATGAACTGCTAAAATTTTCTTGCCCTTCACGACAGTTTTTACTTTGGATTCTGATAACTGTACTTCTTAATAAGTTAGTTTGTAGACGTAGCCAGGATTTAGAATCTGCAAAGGACTTCATGTCCATCATTTGGAGGTTCAGATATAGTCCTAATATAACAGTTATATTAGAATATTGCTCCCTCCCTATTTTAAAGGCATGAAATTTCAATTGTTTCCAAGATGGAACTTTTTATCCTGTTGAGAGGTAATACACTTTAGGAAGAATGTCAAGGCCATGGACAGGGTGCAAAAGAGATTTACTAGAACAGTATTGGGGATGAGGGACTTCATGACAAAAAGTCTCTTTCCATAGATGCTGCCTGACCTGAGTATTTTCAAACTTTCTGCTTTTATTTTGTGAAGGACTTCAGTTATGTGGAAAGATTGGACAAGCTGGGATTTTCCTCCTCATAGCAGAGAAGGTTAAGAGGAGATTTAATAGACACATTCAAAATCATGAATTATTTTAGCAAGGCAAATAAGGGGAAACTGTTTCCAGTGGTAGAAGGGTTGGTAACCAGAAGACATGGATTTAATTGGCAAAAGAAGAGAGGCAAGGTAAGGAAACACTATTTTTAAAGAGAGTTGATGTGATCAGGAATGCACTGCTTGAAAGGTGGTGGAGTCAGGTTCAATTGAAACATTCAATAGAGACTTGGATAAATATTTGACAGGTTTTTTTTTTGCAGGTTAAGGGAAAAGAGCACGTATGTGGGACCAATTAGATAGCTCAACTAAAGAGCCAGCACAGGGACGATTGGCCGAATGGGCTCCTTCTGTGCTGCATCAATGATTCTATGAACTCTCCAAAACAAACCTGTAATCAGAGAACAAAATACACTTGCAAAATCATGGCAGTTTCATAAAACTATTAGAAGTATAAATCAATATTGTCTTTGCACGTCTTGTTAAAAAGGTGGCAAGCAATACTCACAAATTCAAAACTGTAACTATACATACATGTATATTTATTGCTGGCGGGCAGCCATAAAGACGGGGCTAAATTGTGGCGAGTCGAACAGACTTAGTAGTTGGCAGGAAAAAAGACAGAGGCGCAAGGGGAGAGCCAACTGTGCAACAGCCGCAACAAACAAATTTCTCTGCAGCACCTGTGGAAGAGCCTGTCACTCTAGAATTGGCCTTTAAAGTCACTCCAGGCGCTGCTTCACAAACCACTGACCACCTCCAGGCGCGTATCCATTGTCTCTCGAGATAAGGAGGCCCAAAAGAAGAATATTTATTGCACTTGTTAGGCAATCCTTTTAACATTGCATTTGTTAAAAAGGTCCTTTTAGCTTTCCACAATTAAGAATCAGTCACTGAATTATCACCATAACATCCTTCATAAGATAAACTTGGTAACCATTCTGATGCAATCTCGCCCTATACTAAAATTATAGCCCTAGTCAGGGAATTAGTACCTTAGCAACCATCACCATTGAACATACAGCACTGCAGCTACTAATAACATACTTCTCTCTGAAGTTAAATGCCAGTACTATAATTGCTTTTGTCAGAATCTTTGTTTCAGATTTGGATTGCATTAATTTCCCTACTAAAACAGAAATAACTGGTTACATTTATCACAAATGACACTATCCATGCTGTTTTGCACTGACAGCAACATCACTCTGTTTCAATGTGGTTTACGTGCCAAATCTTAGACACATTTGACTCGTGACAGCAAATGTTTTTGTACTAAAAGCCAACATGGCCTTTCCAGCCCATTCCCTCCAACAATATATGTTTAAAAAAACATTTACATTAATTTAATGCATACATCTCCCATCTCAATTTCTATTATTTGCACACTGAAGAAAAATATATATGCAGCAATCAAGCATAAGCCAGATGCTACACCAAAAAACAGAATTTAAAACCCGAATGGAAGAATTTATTTTGAAATCATAAATACGAGGAGCAAAGTCAACAAAATGTAAGACTACCAAGCAGAAATAATAAATGCAACTTTGTACTTTCCAATGGTTCAGCAACTTTACCTGGTGAGCAGTTAAGCTGAGATGAGAAAGGTCCCTGCTTCAATCTCAAATTACCAGATCTCAGCGAGGGCAGTAATTGGTTACCACTCTGAGGTAAGCAAGGTGGAAAACAGGCCAGAGATCCAACTCCTAAATCAACTGAAATTGCATGTGTAAACAATGGTTATAAGAACCTATGAACACAAGAAATAGAAGCTGGACTAAGCCATTTGGCCCTTCAAGCCTGCTCCGCCATTCAACCAGATCATGGCTGATCTTCTACCTCAACTCCACCTTCCTGCATTACCCCTGTATCCCAAAAATCAATCTCGGTCTTGAATATACTCAACGACTCAGCATCCACAGCTTTCTAGGGTAGAGAAGTCCAAAAATTCACAACCCTTTGAGTGACGAAATTTCTCCTCATTTCAGTCCTAAATGGCTGACCCCTTATTCTGAGACTGTGACATCGTGTTCTAGATTCCCCAGCCAGGGAATCTCAGCATCCAACCTGTCAAGCCCGTTAAGAATTTTATATGTTTCAATTAGATCACCTCTCATTCTTCTAAATGCCAGGGAATATAAACCGAGTTTACTCAATCTCTCCTCCTAGGACCATCCCCTCATCCCAGGAACCAGTCTAGTGAATCTTTGTTGCACTCCCTGTAAGGCAAGTATGTCCTTCCTTAGGTAAGGAGACCAAAACAGCACACAGTACTCCAGGTGAGGCCTCATCAGTACCCGGTTTAATAGTACTAAGTCTTCGATACTCTTGCACTTCAATCTCTTTGCAATAAAAGCTAGCATACCATTTGCTTTCCTAAATGCTTGCTGTACCTGTATGTTAACTTTGAGATTCATGTACAAGGCCACCCAGGTCCCTCTGAATGCAAGCATCTCCCAGTCTCTCACCATTTAAAAAATATTCTGCTTTTTTATAATGTCTCCCTCAGTGGAATAGGGTGCTGACATTGACTGTTGAGATTGATGTATAGATACTAGCGTATAAAAATTATGGCCACTTGAACAAGATACAAGAGGATTACCAGCCACTGAAACTGTAACCCAAGGGGTAAACTTGTTTAGGAGTAGAAAGGGAAAGAAATTGACAAGCCAAAAACTTTGACGTGTACAGTCAACAGAAACCAAACTTCAAATATTTAATATTTTCTTCCCCAAAAGGAGGAATGAACCTCTTAATTTTTTTTCTCTTCAACATTCCCTGGTTTCCCCAAGTCAAGCATCACTTGCAACTAAATGTACAAGCCAATGACCTACCCCACATCATTGTACAATGAGGTTGCCAATCTCAATGGCAAAAATCAGTCAAGTATCCTGCATCTAGAATTACCAACACACATTGACCTTCCTAAAAGATCATATCATCACAGACGCCACCCCGCCTCAGTTCTTCTGCTGCTAAAACCCGCATCCATGCATTTGTTACCTCTAGACTTGATTATTCCAATGCTCTCCTGGCTGGCCTCCCATATTCTACTCTCCATAACCTGAGGTCATCCAAAACTCTGCTATCTATGTTCTTACTCACACCAAGTACCATTCATGAAATCACCCCTGTGCTTGCTGACTTACATTGGCTCCCAGTTCAGGCTACTAGGCTAGATGGGATTGAGGTTCACAAGGAGGAGGTGTTATCAATTTTGGAAAGTGTGAAAATAGATAAGTCCCCTGGGCCAGATGGGATTTATCCTAGGATTCTCTGGGAAGCCAGGGAGGAGATTGCAGAGCCTTTGTCCTTGATCTTTATGTCGTCATTGTCGACAGGAATAGTGCCGGAAGACTGGAGGATAGCAAATGTTGTCCCCTTGTTCAAGAAGGGGAGTAGAGACAGCCCTGGTAATTATAGACCTGTGAGCCTTACTTCGGTTGTGGGTAAAATGTTGGAAAAGGTTATAAGAGACAGGATTTATAATCACCTTGAAAAGAATAAGTTCATTAATGATAGTCAGCACGGTTTTGTGACGGGTAGGTCGTGCCTCACAAACCTTATTGAGTTTTTCGAGAAGGTGACCAAACAGGTGGATGAGGGTAAAGCAGTGGATGTGGTGTATATGGATTTCAGTAAGGCGTTTGATAAGGTTCCCCATGGTAGGCTATTGCAGAAAATACGGAAGTATGGGGTTGAAGGTGATTTAGAGCTTTGGATCAGAAATTGGCTAGCTGAAAGAAGACAGAGGGTGGTGATTGATGGCAAATGTTCATCCTGGAGTTTAGTTACTAGTGGTGTACCGCAAGGATCTGTTTTGGGGCCACTGCTGTTTGTCATTTTTATAAATGACCTGGATGAGGGTGTAGAAGGGTGGGTTAGTAAATTTGCGGATGACACTAAGGTCGGTGGAGTTGTGGATAGTGCCGAAGGATGTTGTAGGGTACAGAGGGACATAGATAGGCTGCAGAGCTGGGCTGAGAGATGGCAAATGGAGTTTAATGCGGAAAAGTGCGAGGTGATTCACTTTGGAAGGAGTAACAGGAATGCAGAGTACTGGGCTACTGGGAAGATTCTTGGTAGTGTAAATGAACAGAGAGATCTTGGTGTCCAGGTGCATAAATCCCTGAAGGTTGCTACCCAGGTTAATAGGGCTGTTAAGAAGGCATATGGTGTGTTAGCTTTTATTAGTAGGGGGATCGAGTTTCGGAGCCACGAGGTCATGCTGCAGCTGTACAAAACTCTGGTGAGACCGCACCTGGAGTATTGCGTGCAGTTCTGGTCACCGCATTATAGGAAGGATGTGTAAGCTATGGAAAGGGTGCAGAGGAGACTTACTAGGATGTTGCCTGGTATGGAGGGAAGGTCTTACGAGGAAAAGCTGAGGGACTTGAGGTTGTTTTCGTTGGAGAGGAGGAGGAGGAGAGGTGACTTAATAGAGACATATAAGATAATCAGAGGGTTAGATAGGGTGGATAGTGAGAGTCTTTTTCCTCGGATGGTGATGGCAAACACGAGGGGACATAGCTTTAAGTTGAGGGGTGATAGATATAGGACAGATGTTAGAGGTAGTTTCTTTACTCAGAGAGTAGTAGGGGCGTGGAACGCCCTGCCTGCAACGCCCTGCCTGCAACAGTAGTAGACTCGCCAACTTTAAGGGCATTTAAGTGGTCATTGGATAGACATATGGATGAAAATGGAATAGTGTAGGTCAGATGGTTTCACAGGTCGGCGCAACATCGAGGGCCGAAGGGCCTGTACTGCGCTGTAATGTTCTAATTCTAAAAAAAAATGCCTCGATTTTAAAATTTGCATCCTTGTTTTCAATACCCTCCATTGCCTCACTCCTCCCTATCTCTGTAATTTCCTCCAGCCCTACAACCCGAAGATATCTGTGCTCCTCTAATTCTGGCCTCTTGACCATTCCCAATTTTATTAACTCCACCGTTGCTGTCTGTGCCTTCAGCTAACTCTACGTTCTGGCATTCCCTCGGTAAATCTCTCCTCCTCTTTAAGACATTTCTTAAAACCTCCCTCTTTGACCAAGCTTTTAGGTTCTGCCCTAATATTTCATGTGACTCAGTGTTATGTTTTAGTTTGCAATGCTCCTGTGAAGCACCTTGAAATGTTTTATGATGTTAATTGCACAAAATAAATAGAAGTTGTTGTTGTAAAATGCAAGACAAACTAGTTGCTGTTCAATGAGGATGCTTTTAGGTTAATGGATTCTAGTAATAACTGTAATAGAATCATATATTACATCAGAGAATCAGACTGCATGAGTCTGTGCTGATGTTTGCACCATATGAGACACCTTGCCCAATCTCACTCAACTTCTTCTGCCCATATCCATTCAGACTCCTTATTCAAGCAGTTATCCAATAGCCTAAAAAGAACTTATGGACTTTGTAACAACCCATGGGTGAAGCAAAGAATTCCACAATCTGAATACCTCCGTCTGAAAGCATTTTTAAAATTCCAATTTTATTTTTTTTTTGCAATCACTTTAAATTTGTGTTCCGAGTTATCATCTCATTAACCAATTAATCACATCAGATCTTCATAACCTTGAAGACCTCAATGAGGTTAACCTTTAGCCTCCTCAGCTTAAGTGAAAAATGCCCTAACATCTCAAGTAGAGACCCAAACCTGAAGCAATTAGCCAGCCATATCACCAGTTCTTCAAATTATTCAGCAAATGGAACTAATATTATAATAATTATTTTCTGATATAGTGTGATACAATGTCTTATAAGTACGGGAATTATGAGGCAACACATAAAATGTTAGGATGTGGTGTATTAACCTTTGTGTAACCAGGCAATAACACTTAACTAATTAGCATGAAGGAATGCAAGAGGCAACCACAAGAATTTTTGAGAAGAATAAAATATACGAAAAGGCAGATGGATAATATGGTTGAGATCATGCAGAATGAATGGGTTTATTTAACCAAATAGTCTTTTCCTGTTGCTAAAGATTCTTATGTTTTTAACTTAGCATTCCTGCCAACTTCAGAGCGATGCCACCACCAAACACAACTTCCTCTCCATTCCCCTTTTCACATATGGGACCAATCCTTCCATGACGCCCTGGTCCACTATTCTATCATTCCAAACAGCTGCTCAGTTTCCCCCAGCACCACCCCATGCAAGTGGAACCAATTCAATAACGCCTGCCTCTTCATCTCTTCCTGTTCACCATCAAGGACCACAAACACTCCTGCAGGGTGGTGCAGAGATTCACTTGTATTTCTTCCAACTTAGTATACTATATACGTTGCTTGAGGTGTGGCCACCTCTACATTTGGAAGAACAAATGCAGATTAGGTGATCGCTTTGCTGAATACCTCCGATCAATCTGCAAGCATGGCCCGGAGCTTCCGGTCACAAGCCAATTGAATTCTCCATTCCTCTCCCTCTCTGATCTCTCTCACCTACACTGTTCCAATAAAGCTCAAGGAAAAGTAATTCACCTTTTCACTAATATACACAGAAAATGCTGGAAATACTCAGCAGGTCACATTAACTCTGCTTGCTGAGTATTTCCAGCATTTTCTCTTTTTATTTCAGATTTCCAACATCCACAGCATGAGTCATCTTCCCACTATGCACTTTACAACCTTAACACTGAATTTAACAATAATAAATCTTAACCACCACTCCAATTTTCTCTTGCATAGCAGGTGTTGATAATGGAGATTGGTTGCACCAAAGCTGCTAAAAGTGGAGGTGGTGTGGACTGGTGCTTCGGGTGGGGATTCAATGGGTACACAAGCTTTCTCTTTGCCACATTTTCTATACTTCCTTCCCCCTCTGCTATTCTGCTGTAACCATTTACACCTCCTCTGGAGCTATCTTTTGTTTACAAATTTGTTCTATTATCACCACCTTTTGCCATCCGCCATCATCCCCTTTTGTCATTTCAACACTCCTGCCCTCCATGCTATCACAGACCTTTTTCATTTTGTTCTTTCTTTACCCTCTTTTTTCCTGCCTCAGCATTTGCTTAAAATCAGCTATGAAAGGTCATCAGCCTGAAACGTAGCTCTGTTTCTCTCTCCAACAATGCTGCCTGACCTAATGAGTGTTTTCAGCATTTTCTGTTCTTATTTCAGATTTCCAGCATCTACAGTATTTTGCTCTTATTAAAAAAAAATTGCTGGTATGACAGTGATTGTTGAGCTCAAATTAAATAATGGTGGTAAAAATACAATTTACAACTACTAAAATGACATGTTTTAAAGGCAGCTGTGTGATAATTATTTCCCCTTCCAAAACCCATGACCTGGACTGGCACATGCTAAATAAACCAGGTGTTAATTAGTTGTAAGCCATTTTACAGATTTTTGCATCAACCCAGCTAGGGTAATCATTTTATTTTAGATAAACCAATGGAAAGTCTTGTAATGTTTTACTGAACACATTGAGATGATGATGCATCAAAATAAGTATTACAAAGCGATAACACCAATTATGGTGTTTCAGGCTAATTTCCTGCCAAACTTGCTTTACAATTAAAGATAAGTGCGTATCTATGGCACTATTTTGAAGTGGTAAGGCAAGGAAAGTCTGCCCTAATTTATGAACCATGCTATTGGCTGAAATATCAATTGAGGACAGGACGAAGCAAGGAGCGGTAGGTTGACGACAAATGTGAAGGGTGGGTGAGTGCGGAAGGAAGAACAGTTTAGATTATGAGTGAATTTTAAACCAGAGTACAATCTGGCAGCTGCAACAATTAAGGAGGCAAAAAAAAATAGAATTTCTATAGTTCCTTTAAGATAGCAAAGCAGGAGCATTAGCAAACAAAATTTGGTACTGAGCCACATAAGGAAATACTAAGAGTGGTGGCCAAAAACTTGGTCAAAAAGATAGGTTTTAAGGAGTGTCTTCAAGGAGGAGAGACAGAGAGGTTTAGGGAGGAAATCCCAGAGCTTAGGATCCAGGCAACTGAAGGCATGGCCGCCAGTGCTGGGGTATTTAAAATCGGGGATGCTCAAAAGGCCAGAATTGGAGGAACGCACATATCTCAGAGGGGTGTAAGGCTGGAAAAGGTTACAGAGATCATGAAGGGCGAGGATTTTAAAATAAGGATAAGTATTTTAAAATGGAACAGGAGCCAATGTAGGTCAGCAAGTGCAGGTATATTGGGACTTGGTGTGAGTTGCGGTACAGGCAGCAGAGCTCTGAATGTACTTAAGTTTATTTTGGGTGGAAGATGGGAAGCCAGTCAATGGAGCATTGGAAGAGTCAAGTCTAGAGGTAAAGTTATGGGCAAGCTAAGGCAGGGATGGCGTTTGGCGACATTAGAGAGGTGGACGTAGGCTGTCTTGGTATTGGAGCAGATATGCGATCAGAAGCTCATCTCGGGGTCAAATACGACACCAAGATTGCCATTTAAATGGAATGAAACAAGAATTATATGTTAATTGGTGAAAATTAACAAGGTTCTTTATAAAACGCATATGGTATTCTCTAATAATACAGAAGATAAATTAGGCAAACTGTTGCAAGAATTTTCCATTTTACCATCTGCTGGCCTTGTAACTTCAGCTGGAGGTTTAATCATCACATTAAATCAGACTTACTGGAGCATTAGAATACAGGGAAACTCTGGGGATTGACCCTACACTACCTACCACCTCCACCCGCCCACCCCCCCCACCCCCCGCAAACAATTTCATCAATGGTCCATAACATTAGAAATCTAGTTTTTTGCAGTTGTCTCTAGTGCATCTAATTTTTTTTATATAGTTGTTTGTGGCATGTGGGCGTCGCTGGCTAGGAAAGCATTTATTGCTCACCCGAGCTGCCCTTGAGAAGGTGGTGGTGAGCTGTCACCACCTACTACAAACCAAAACTGAAGGTGGAGAGAGAAAGTAGTTTAGGACCTTGTAGAAATTTAAGGAACACAGTTTGTCCCTTCACACAACATGCAAGTTTTCATTTTTCCATAGGTGAAGCAATTATGTCTCAATGCTTTTGATCAAGGGCCAGCAAGCCTTTATTAATTTTAATAATTTAACAATGTTAATAATTAAAACTAATATATTAGAATAAACTGTCTGTAGATGAACCACAGCACTCTTCCACTTATATGAAAGAATTGTATCATCTGCAGTGGTTTCTCTTCCTCCTCCTGGTATTCCCCAAAGATCTAACCTTGGCCCACTCCTATTTCTCATCTACATGCTGCCCCTTGGCAACGCCATCCAAAAGTACAGCATAGTTTTCACACGTACGCTGACAACACCGAGCTCTACCTCACCACCACCTCTCTCGACTCTTCCACTATTGCTAAATTATCAGACTGCTTACCCGACATCCAGTACTGGAGGAGCAGAAATTTCCTCTAATTAAATTACGAGAACACTGAAGCCATCATTTTGCAGTCCCCGCTCCAAACTCCATTCCCTAGCTACCGATTCTATCCCCCTCCCTGGAAACAGTCGGAGACTAAGCTAGTCTGTTTGTAATCTTGGTGTCATACTTCACCCAGAGATGCGCTTCCGACCACACATTCACACGATTACTAAGACTGCCCTTTCCACCTTCATAACATCGCCCAACTTTGCCCCATTTCAGCTCATCTGCTGCTGAAACCCTCATTCATACCTTTGTTACCTCCAGACTTGACAATTCCAATTCACTCCTGGCTGGTCTCCCACATTGTACTCTCCATAAACTTCAGGTCATCAAAAACTCTGCTGCCTGTGGCTTAACTCACACCAAGTCCCATTCGCCTATCACCCCTGCGCTCGGTGACTTACACTGGCTCCTAGTCAAGCAACATCTCTATTTTAAAATTATCATCCTTGTTTTCAAATTCCTCCATGGCCCCACCCTTCCCTATCTCTCTAATCTTCTCCAGCCCCACAACCCTCCAAGATATCTGCATTCATCTAATTATGGCCTCTTATGCATCCCTGATTTTAATCACTCCACCATTGTGGTCGCGCCATCTGTTGCCTAGGACCTAAGCTCTCAGGTTTGCTCGCATACATCTCTCCATCTTGCCTTCCTCCTTTAAGACAACTCCTTAAAACCTACCTCTTTGATCAAGCCTTTGGCCATCTGACCTAATAGGGGCGGCACAGTGGTTAGCACCGCAGCCTCACAGCTCCAGCGACCCGGGTTCAATTCTGGGTACTGCCTGTGTGGAGTTTGCAAGTTCTCCCTGTGTCTGCGTGGGTTTCCTCCGGGTGCTCCGGAATCCTCCCACAGCCAAAGACTTGCAGGTTGATAGGTAAATTGGCCATTAGCAATTGCCCCGAGTATAGGTAGGTGGTAGGGAAATATAGGGACAGGTGGGGATGTGGTAGGAATATGGAATTAGTGTAGGGTTAGTATAAATGGGTGGTTTATGGTCAGCACAGACTCGGTGGGCCGAAGGGCCTGTTTCGTTGCTGTATCGCTAAAACTAAAAAAAAAACTAAAAACTAAAAAATATCTCCTTATGTGGCTCAGTGTCATTTTGTTTTATAATGCTTCTGTGAAATATTTTGGAACATTGTTATAACATTAAAAGGTGCTAGATAATATAAATTGTTGTTGAATTACACAATCGTTCAATGTCCTATAACTCTGTACCAAACTTCACTATGGGAGCACCATCACCACAGGGAGTGCAGTGGTGTCAATCACATTCTCAGGCCAACTAAGATGGGTAGTAAATGCTGTCATTGTTGCCCACTTTAAGAGAACATTTTAAAAATGTTGTGTCCTTTAGCATAACACTAAGTATTACCCCATGCTTGTACTATACCCGTACCAGTAAACTCATTTATTCAACTGTGATGATCACTTGGCTCACATAAGGCATTAAAAAAGCATTCATAAAAATACCACACTAATAATTTTATATCAACAAAATGGCAATTGTTGGAAATACAATGTTAATGTCTTTTATATACAATTGCTAATTGACTTATGTATTTCTAACACTTTCTGTTCTCGTTTCAGAATGCCTGTATTTTTTTTAATAAATTTTTTAAAAAAATTTTAAGTACTGTGTTAGCAGACTGTCATTTTAACTCTAGGATCTGATTTTGAATCCAACCAAAAGTGAAAGTTTTCTCACTCTGCTAGTTGTATGGTTCAGTCAAATAGGCATTTCCTGGGCCTGTGAATCCACACACAATGTAGCAATAATTGGCAATCTCACTCAAAAGAGGCCACAGAAATAAGAAAGAGAAATTACACTGATGTAAATGGGAACGCTAAAAAAAGGTATAAAAATATAAATGCAGTCACCCACACAGGTTTGGATCCTCTCAGTTTTGCTAACTTCTCTAAAAAAAAAACCTCAAGCAACTTTATCCAGCCTGTAGAGATGTGCATGTATCAATTGTAAATTACAAATTCATCCAAGCTGTATGAATAAGAAATTGGCTAAGTGTACCAAAGCAGTTAAAAAAAGACAGAATAAACCAGAAGTCCCAATTTCAGTCCCTGATCTGTTCCAAGTTAGCTGAACTCAGTTGGAGTGGCAGTGAAGGCATTAAAATTGGACTCAGAACCCTACATGAGGGTGGGAAAAGTTAGCCATAATTCCCACTCCTGATCGCTTTCCAGTGCCTGCTAAAAAGTGCATGTGAATCTTGGGCGAAGTCAGGGCTGACTCAGTTGTAATGTCCGTAACAGTTGGCCATCCTGCCAACACTCAGTGCCTAGGCTCGCACATGAAGAATGTGGCAGCAGTGTGTACCATCTACAAGATGCACTGCAGCAACGCACTAAGGCTGCTCAGGCAGCACCTTTCAAACCCGTGACCTCTACCACCCAGAAGGACTAGGGCAGCAGATGCTTGGGAACACCACCACCTGCAAGTTCCCCTCCAAGCCACACACCATCCTGACTTGGAGCTATATTGCTGTTCCTTCACTGTGACTGGGTCAAAATCCTGGAACTCCCTTCCTAACAGCACTGTGGGTATACCGACCCCACTTGGACTGCAGCGGTTCAAGGCAGCAGCTCACCACCACCTTCTCATGGGCAATTAGGGTTGGGCAATAAATGCTGGCCTAGCCAGCAATGCTCACATCCCATGAAATGAATTTGAAAAAAAAAATTAAAATAGGCTGCCATTAACATAGTGCAAACACGACACGTTCCCTTTAAAAGACTTTAAGGGCTTAAAAGGAGAACTCCATAACCTCAAGTTGATTTAATTAGGATCAATACAACTGTTACTTTGCTTCAGGTTGAAGAAGTATTTGGAGTGAAGTCCAAAAGCGGATTGATGCTTAAATATGTCATTTTTCCAGCAACTCCTGCAACCAAGCCAATGCCAAATGTAGTGCTCTGCATTCCTTTGGACCCAACCAGGGTGGTCGAGAGGATGACCCTAACGTTTGGGCAGCCCAGGGTCACCATAAATTTTGTCCAGGCTTGCACCCGAGAGAGGAAACTCCAGTTACACCAAGGTGCAAACCATCGTCTCATGAGACAAAGGGCTGCCAGAGAGATCGTCCCTCTCTTTTGTGAGAAAAGATGCAAGTATTCAGGTTGGACTACTGTCAAAAACTTACTACACAGGCAGTTTATAACTACAACCTTTTCTTATCACAAATTATCTGGTTCCCATTTGTTATCTGTGTGCAAAGAGAGATAAATTGTGAAACGTCAATAAAACTTTGAAAATTGCTTTCCAATCAGGCCTGGTAAGCCATGCAAGTATTTGTAATAAGAAACCAATAGCAATCATTTTGCAACTACTGATATAAAATGTACTCCAAATTTGCAAGTTAATGCCATTGGTTGTTTCTTCTTCCTACTTCAAAGAAAACCAACAGATCCACTATTGAAGATATTTAACGCAATTGTGCACACTTTGTCAGTTTCAAAATTATGTAGTCTGCTCTGCAACTTTAAATTAAATCTCCAGAGTGAATTTAAGTCCCAGACATAGCTTTCGGGTGTGCAAAATAGTCAACCTGTTCTACCAGCAGGCAAACCTTCTCCATGAAAACAGTGTCACATCTGTAGCTTTCGGTGTGAATATTTTTATATCAAGACACACACCAGCCAGAGTGCACAAAGTGCATTTGTTCCTCCACAATTCATAAAATGCAGGTGTTCATTAATTATTTACCAAAAGTGCACTAGTAGGAAATGGTTTCAATTAGGTTTATGCCTGTGAATATATTGCAATGACAATTTCAGATTCAGATCGTAAAATAATGGCAAAGCTATCCAAGCAGACAAATCTCCACAAAAACAGATGACAAGGACAGATGATGGACTGCTGGGTTTTCATTTCAAGTGCTATTGAGTGGTCACTTAATAGGTGTCTCAACTCAAATGTGCCAACCAGAGTGGAACTAAGCTATAAGGATCAAGAAGGCCCCACGGTTAACCCAATTTTTATCGTGTTAACTCATCTTAGCCAGGGTGGCAAGATATACAAGACTTCAGTGTCGTGGAATGTGGAAGTAAAATAATAAAAATCAGCGAGAGGCGCCACTCCCGATTACTAACTTGTCACCTCTACTGGAAATCTCAGGTGTGAACAGTATTGGACTCAATTATCATACCCAGCACCATTGTGCCAAGCTACCTAATCTCAGCCAAGGTACTGGGAAAGGGCGACCAACCCTCCAGGATCATTCTGGAGTCTCCAGACAGTAAAGATTAATCTTCAGGAAATGGCTGCAAACAACCCAGGAGAAAAAATAAACGAGTTTTAAGAGTTTTTTTTTAATTTTCTTTCATAACTAAGAAACAATAGTGTTCAAATTATTGGATATGGAAAAAAGTCTGTTTGACTGGTAGACAAGAATCATCCAAATCAGGTAATGAAGAGCCTGTTGATTTTCCAAATTTGGAAAGTGCTGTCGAAGGAGCCTTGACAAGTTGCTGCAGTGCACCCTGAATATGGTAGGTAATGCAGTAACGGTCTGCTTTTGCTGGAGGGAATGTATTTTTAAGGTGGTGATGCAATGCCAATCAACGGAGTTGCTTTGTTCTGGATGCTGTCAAGCTTCTTGACTGTTGTTGGAGTTGCACTCATCCAGGCATGTGGGGAGTATTCCATCACACTCCTAACTTGCGCCTTATAGATGGTGAAAAGACATTAGGGAGCCAGGAGGTGCGATACTTGCTGTAGAATTCCCAACCTCTGATCTGCCCTTATATTCACAGTATTTATATGGCTGGTCCAGTGAAGTTTCTGGTCAATGCTGATCCCCAGGATGCTGATGGTGGTGGATTCAGCGATGGTAATGCCATTGAATGTCAAGGAGAGATGGCTAGGTTCCCCCTTTTTGGAGATGGTCATTGCTTGGCACTACTGTTGCGCAAATGTTACTTGCCACTTATCAACCCATACCTGAATGTTGTCCAGGTTTTGCTGCATGCAGGCACAGACGGTTTCATTACCTGAGGAGTTATGAACGGAACTGAACACTGTGCAATCATCAGCAAACATCCCCGCTTCTGACCTTATGATAGAAGGAAAGTCATTGATGTAGCAGCTGAAGATGGTTGGCCCTAGAATACCACCTGAGGAACTGCTTCAGCAATGGCCTTGGGCTAAGATGATCAGCTTCCAACAAACATAACCATCTTCCTTTGTGCTAGGTATGACTCCAGCCAATGGAGAGTTTTCCCCCTTATTCCCATTGACTTCAATTTTGATAGGGTTCCATGATGCCTTGATGTAAAGGGCAGCCACTCTCACCCCATCTCCAGAATTTTGCTCTTGGTCCATGTTTGGACCAAGGCTGTAAGGGGTCTATAATCAAGTGGTCCTGGCAAAACCCAAACTGGGCACCAGTAAGCAGGTCATTGGTGAGTAAGCACCACTTGATAGCAATGTTGTTGGCACCTTCCATTACTCTGATGATTGAGAGTAGACTGATGGGGCAGTAATTATCCAGATTGGATTTCTTCAGCTTTTTGTAGACAGGATGCACCGTGGCAATTTTCCACATGGTCGGTAGGTGACAATATTGTAGTTATACTGGGACAGCTTGGTAGGGGCACAGCTAGTTCTGGAGCAAAAGTCTTCAGTGCTACCCAGGATGCTGTCGGGGCCAGTAGCCTTTGTTGTAAAAAGGAAGAGAATAGCTAAAGTAAACTTTGATTCCTTAGAGGACAAGACTAGGGAATTAATAATGGGAAACAAGAAAATGGTAGAGACATTGAACAAATATTTTGTATCTGTTTCATGGTAGAAGGCACGAATAGCAGTCCAATTAAAGCAGAAAATCAGGGGACAAAAGAGAGGAACTTAAAACAACCACCACTAGTGAAAAGGTTCTAGGCAAACTAATAGGACAAAAGACTGGACCTGATGGCCTGCATCCTTGTGACTTAAAAGAAGTGGCTGCAGAGATAGTGGATGCATTGGTTGTAATCTTCCATAATTTCCTCGATTCTGGAAATTGTGGATTGGAAAACTTCAAATGTAATGCCCCTATTTAAGAAATGAGGGAGACAGGAAGCAAGAAACTACAGGCCAGTTAGCCTAACATCTGTCCTTGTGAAAATGCTGAAATCCATTATTAAGGAAGTTGTAGCAGGACATTTAGAAACCATAATACAATCATATCATCAATATGGCTTTATGAGAGGGAAATCAGGTTTGACAAATCTATTAGAATTCTTCAAGGATGTAACAAGCAGACTGGATAAAGGGGAACCTTAGATTTCCATAAGGCATTTGATAAGTTGCCACGTGAAAGTTTATTGCATGTGGTAACAGCTCATGGTGTTGGTGGTAATATATAAGCATGGATAGAGGATTGGCTAACTTAGACACCAGGTAGTCAGGATAAATGGGTAATTTTCAGGCTGGCAAACTGTAACCAGTGGGGTGCCACAGGGATTAATGCTGGGGCCTCAACTATTTACAAACTATATTAATAACTTAGAGGAAGGGACTGAATGTATTGTAGCCAAATTTGCTGATGATACAAAAATAGGTGAGAAAGCAAGTTGTGAGGACACAAAGTGTCTGCAAAGGGACATAGAAAGGTTGAGTGAGTGGGAAAAAATTTGGCAGATGCGGAGTATTACGTGGGAACATGCGAGGTCATTAACTTTGGTAGGAAGAGCAGAAAAGCAAAATATTTAAATGAAGACTACAGAATGCTGCGGTACAGAGGGATCTTGGTGCCATAGTACATGAAACACAAAAAGTCAGCACACAGGTACAGCAGAAACTTAGGAAGGCAAATGGAATGTTGACCTTTATCACAAGGGAGTTGAAGTATAAAAGCAGGGAAGTCCTGCTGCAACTCTACAGGGCGTTGGTGAAACCACACCTGGAGTACTGCATATATTTTGGTCTCCTGATCTAAGGAGAGTTAGAGTTGCATTGCAGACAGTTCAGGGAAGGTTCACTAGATTGATTCCTGGGATGAAGAGGTTGTCTTATGAGGAAAGGTTGAGCAGGTTAGACCTATAATCAGAGTTTAGAAGATTTAAACATAAAAGGTTCTGAGGGGGGATGACAAGGTAGAAGCTGAGAGGAAGTTTACCCTCACAAGGGAATCTGGAGCTGGGAGCACAGTTTCCGAATAAGGGGTCACCCAATTAAGACGGCGATGAAAGGGAATTTCTTCTCTCAGAGGGTCGTAAATCTTTGGAATTCTTTACCCCAGAAAGCTGTGGAGGCTGGGTCACTGAATATATTCAAGGCTGAGATAGACAGATTCTTGAACAATAGGGGAGTCAAGAGTTATGGGAACAGGCAGCAAAGTAAAGTTGAGGCCAAGATCAGATCAGCCATGATCTTATTGAATGGTGCAGCAAGCTTGAGAGATCGTATGGCCTCCTCCTGATCCTATCTGTTTGTATCCTTATGCACCCAGGTTGCTCAGCCATAGAGTCAAAGTCACAGAGTCATTACGACACAGGAGGCAGCCTTCAGCCCATCAAATCCATGCCTGCTCTCTGTGGAGCAATCCAATCAGTCCCATTCTCCCGCTCAATCCCTATAGCCCTGCAAGTTTATTTCCCTCAAATGCCCATCTAATTTCCTTTTGAAATCATTCACTGTCTCCACTTCCATCACTCTCATTGGCAATGAGTTCCAGGTCATTACCATTCGCTGTGTAAAAAAGGTTCTCCCTCACATTCCCCCTGCATCTCTTGCCCAAAACCTTCAATCTGTGTCCCCTTGTCCTTGTACCATCAGCTAATGGGAACAGCCTTCCTTATTCTATCTTATCTAAACCTGTCATAATCTTGCACACCTCTATCAAATCTCCCCTCAATCTCCTTTGCTCCAAGGAGAACAACCCTAGCTTCTCCAACCTAACCCTGTAGCTAAAGTCCCTCAACCCTGGAACCATTCTGGTAAATCTCCTCTGCATCCTCTTATGGATCTTCACATCCTTCCTAAGGTTTGATGATCAGAACTGGGTGCACTACTTTAGTTGTGGCCTAACTAGAACTTTATAAAGGTTTAGGTTCTTGTCCTTAATACCTCTATTAATAAAGCCCAAGATCTCGTATGCTTTGCCAGCTACTCTTTCAATATGTTCTGCCACCTTCAAAGATCTGTGCATATGAGCCCCCAGGTTCCTCTGTCCCTGCACTCTTTAGAACTATGCCATTAAGTCTATATTGCCTCTCCCTATCCCTTCTCGCAAAATACATCACCTGACATATCTCTGTATTAAATTCCATCTGCCACTTGGCTGCCCATTCTGCGAGCTTATGTCCTGTTTCTTGATAATCACATGGAGTGAATTGAATTGGCTGAAAACCGGCAGCTTTGATGATGGGACCTCAGGAGGAGGCCGAGAGATGAATTATCCACTCGGCACTTCTGACTGAAGATGGTTGCGAACGCTTCAGCCATGTCTTTTGTACTGACGTGCGGTGCTCTGCCATCACTGAGGATGGGGATGCTCATTTAGCCTCCTCCTCTCATTAGTTGTTTAATTGTTCACCACCATTCATGACTGATATGGCAGGACTGCAGAGTTTTGATTTGATCAGTTGGTTGTGGGATCAGTTAGCTCCATCTATAGCACGCTGCTTTCGCTGTTTAGCGTGCATGTAGTCCTGTGTTGTAGCTTCACCAGGTTGACACATCATTTTTAGGCATGCCTGGCATGTTCTCCTGCACTCCTTATTGAACCCGGGTTCATTCCCTAGCTTGACTATAATGGGAGAGTGAGGGATCTACTGGGCCATGAGGTTACAGAGCACATGCATTGCTATCAGTGGGAGCGAGACCGGCCACAGATGTAATGCCCAGCTGCTGTCAAACAGCCTTCCAACACGAAGCACAAGGTTCATACATGAATATTGGACACATCAACATGGTGCAGGAGAGCAAACAGTGCCTGTGGACTGACACTCCAGCAAAGAGTCAACCCCTTCAGCAAAGTAAGGGAGGTAGGAAAATTGGAAAAGAAAACATTGAAAGTTTTATATATATATATAAAAAAAAGGTGCTGGAGTGAGCTGTTGAGTTGTAAGTCATTGCCTTATGGCAGTTCAATTTGTGGTAAAAATTCAATAAGAAAACCAATAGCCAAAAAATAACGATTAAGTAACCACTTACACAGGACATTCGCTGCAGGCCACACAGCACTAAATCATTGCTGCCACCTTTCATCCATTTGTTTCAGGTTGTAAAGAATCATCACCATTATAAAGACACTAAGTTTAAAAACTCATCCTTCAAGATATCAATGTGATCATGACTTAAGAATGCTAATGTCAATACTGACAAAAAAAGTGAGATGCGCTGCAACCTGCAAGGTTCTGTGTCTTTCAGTTGGCTACGTGAGGCTTTTTATATATTATTAAAAGTACTGAAAATAGACCAGACCACTTCAATAATGGCAAGTCTTTTAAGTGTTGCATGCAGTGCTACATGGGACATAGTACCCTCCCTTTGCAGAGTGCTTGCACAAAGAGGCCAGACGTTATCATTGCATCATTTATTTATGGTTTCATCATTTGGGACTCTTTTTCTTGGGTCCTGGGTGTTGGATAAGCACAGCATACCCCTAAATGCACTGCACTGGGTCTATCCTTTGTTTTGCATCAGGAGGTACTGAATATAAAAACTTGGTTAGGCAGCAGTTGAGAGCACTGTGGTCAATTATGGGAACTTCCATAGCTGTAAGTATATAAAAATGCTGAGAATATTTTGGCGATGGTTTCAAGTTTTTTTTCCCACATAGTTGTTCTGAGTGAGCAATGCTGAAAAGGTTGCATATATTGTCCATCCCTCGCTGCCTTGAGAAGGTATTGGGCCATCACATTGAACCACTGATTTAATGGTGCTCCCCCAACAGTGTTAACTAAGGAAATTCCAGAATATTGACTCAACAATAATGAAGAAACAATGATATAGTGCAACTTAGAGGTAATGGCGTTCCCATGACATTTTTGTTCTTATCCAATGAGA
Source organism: Heterodontus francisci (assembly GCF_036365525.1). NCBI lineage: Eukaryota > Metazoa > Chordata > Chondrichthyes > Heterodontiformes > Heterodontidae > Heterodontus > Heterodontus francisci. The sequence continues at coordinate 191,902,628 of NC_090372.1, read as the reverse complement.
GAGATTGCAGGGGAGGGAGGTACCGTCAAAGTAACATTGGCGAGTTGCAGCAATAAATCTTGTAGATCATACATTCTCCAAACACAGTTTGCCAGTGAGGGAGGAGGAGCACAAGGAACCCAGGGGAAGGGACATCAATGAAGAAAACCACTCTGCGCTGAAATGGGAACACCTCTTTCTCCGTCACTACTTCTCCCTACTTCTAACCTCCTGCAGCACAACACCCACTCACCCAAAAGAACTCCAAGTTCCTTTCCGGTTAACTTTTATTGTTCTTTTCTTTCACCCCTCTGAATCACATTGGGATGTTTATGTAAGTTATATAAATACAAGTTGTCGTTGTAATCTGTCTTAAAATTGTGTTAAACACTGGGACAACTCCCTGCTCTCGTTGGAAGAAGTATCCTGGGATCCTTTACATCTACCTCAATAAGTTTAATCTGAAAGCCAGCACTTTTGAGAGTGCAATATTTTCTTAATACAGCACTTGACGGTCAGTCTAGATTAGGTGCTCAAGTGAAGATTGAACTGGCAATCTTCTGACTCAGAGGCAAGAATGCAACAACTGAGCCACGCTGACAATCTCCATTCTTTCTATTCAAGTATGAAAACTGTGGAAACTGATGCCCATATAAACTATGGAAAAGTAAGTTGCAAATCAGTATTGAAAAGAATTTTTTTCAAATTGAGAAATCAAAAGGCATAGTGTAAACACCATCAAGGTTCAAAAGAGTAACAGATCACTAGGTAAATCAGAGATAAAAATTAGGTAAATAAAATTTACAGAAATATTTTGTGAGGTGACCTGTTTATTTCTAACATTTGCCAAGCTTGGAATTCATTATCGGTAAATTCCGTGCAAACTGAAAATTTAAAAAAAAACTTTGAAACAAAACCTTCCAAATTCTTCCAAATCAATCTCTCACACCAGCTAGGAGCGGAGTCGGGAGGAGCACTAGCAAAGATAGAGTTGCTGCCTGTCGGGTTTTGGACCAGATAGTCTGTTCCTTCCTCTGCATGTCCAGAAGTTTAACCTATATAAATTACACAAAAGACCAGCTTTAAGAACAAAAATCCTATGATTTTCTCTATTTACTTGTGTGTCGCTAGATAATGAGGTGTAAGTTGCTAAGGTTTTCAATCAATCTTAATCTGCCTTGAAGAAACATTTTGGGCTCAACCCATATACCTACCCCACACCCAACCCTGCACCTGATCGATTCTGGACTTTGTAAAAGGTGATTATCCTAGTTAGAGGGCATTAAAGCAAGTCAACCTGATTCTTTTCTAGACAATGGGATGATGCGTGCTAGAGGGACATCTGAAAGAGGCTAAAAACATAAATTTAATAACAAGTTTGTTTGAAAAAAAAACATTATGGGATTGAAATTGGCAGAAATCTCCCCGAGCTACCAAAGTGTTACATTTATAACCATGTAAGAAAAAATTGAATTCTGAGGCTTTTCAGCAGTCCTTTGCAATGATGAACCAATTTAACCATTTCCCGTGAGTAGTTATTCAATTTTCATTCTACCACTTAGAAAAATGGAATTGCATTTTTAAGATTTATATCATTTTCACTCAAGTGTTCATTACCTGGACTACGAGTGTTTTCCAAACACTTTATATTCCAAGTTGTAATTATCTGTTCAATAAACACAAAGAAAATTGTTGCAAGTTTCCTGTGACTTAGCTGGATTTCAATCCATCCCTAAGCTTGCCTCCTATTCTATACCAATCTGGATGTTATGTTTATCCCAGAACAGACAATAGGCTCACTTGCCTGTAGTGCTCATGATCCTTTTAAAATGTATTGACGTTACGTTAGCTACTTTCCAATCTGCCTGCACTTCTGTTGTTTCAAATGATTCCCTAAAGATAGCGACAAAGACAAATTTTTCAATTATTTGTGCTGGTGAATGTTTTTCACAATTTATGAAGATATTATAAAAATGTCACTTGGTTCTGAATACAGGCTATTCAAAGAGCAGCTAGCTAAAAATTTAACAGTCCGCTCTTATGCTTTGCTCAAGAGCCAGTGACAATGCTGATAATGTATCATGAATTTTAACATTCAAATTTGATAAAAGCTATTATGTAAGATTACAAAGAGCAAAAACTTCTAGAAAAGGGAAAGTATAACATTTCCACACATGGAAGGGTGCAAAACATTAAAAATGCAGTGTAGTGGAATTTGCTTTTCGCAATCATTGGCTTTACAGGATTAGGCTTCCTTTCCCAGTTCAACATCATTGGCACTGAAAATTAAGCATTAAAAAAAGTCATTCCTTTAGGTTTTAATTGAGTGAGGTGGTGGCGTAGTGGTAATGTCACTGGACTAGTAATCCAGAACTCAGGCTAATGCTCTGGGGACATGGGTTCAAATCCCACCACAGCAGATGATGAAATTTGAATTCAATTAATGGTATCCATGAAACCATTGTTGATCGCTGTAAAAACACAGGGAAAAAAAAACTTTAGGGAAGGAAACCTGCCATCCTTACCTGGTCTAGCCTACATGCGACTCCCTCTGAAATGGTCTAGCAAGCCACTCAGTTCAAGGGCAATTAGGGATGGGCAATAAATGCTGGCCTAGCCAGCGACGCCCACCCCTTACAAATGAATAAAAAAAATTGGGAGTATTTTCAAAACTTAAAGTTTACATTTCCTTTGTCACTTTATTTCTCTTTCTCTGAATCCAATCTTTCTTTCCCTCTCAGCTTCACTTTCTGTACTTGATTTGGCCTCAAATGCAGCCATTCTAATTTATGGTCCTTCACAATCCTTCAGTCATGTCCCAGGTGCCCAGTTTCCCTTGCTGCAACCTTATCAGATTGCACTTTTAGCAACTTACCACACAAAAAATATAAAAACCTAATCCTAAATATGCAAGGGTTAAGTGATTAAATGCCTTTGATTTACTCCTGAGCAAATTATGGTTCAATATAATAATCAACTGGCACTTAATCATCCAGTGCAGACACAAGGGGCTGAATGGCCTCATTTTGTGCTGTAACTTTTCTCTGGCTCTATTTATCACAATCATTTTGTCAGAAGTGGAACAGGGAGGTGGTTATCATAGAATCATTGCCTTTTACTAGATACAACTCTGCAGGCCAAAAACATGGCTGTACCCTCACAACATAAAAGTGGTATTGCTGTCCACAAACACAAGCTTAGCGGCTAAAGATTCTACTATCATTCAAGGAGCACTGCTTTCATTCCCATTGTAGAAAATAATTGAATGCATCAATTCTGGTGACAGTTACTGTGTTGGAAGTTGCTAGATGTGTTAACCTAGTGCATGCAGTACAAGATTGTTAACTGCTTCGGGACAGTCATCCGGATGTGCATCATGAACTGCTTTCATAAATGCAGGTTCACAATTCTGAATGACCAAACATTTATCAAATCAGCTTTTCTATATCTGTAGTGGACGGTAAACATCTAACCGCCAACAAGATTAGCAGTTGCTGGATTCCGACGCATTGGCAAACCTAGAGCACACAGGCACGCAGGTGTGAAGTGAACTCAGAGTGGATTATAATTGCAATAAAATCAGAAAGCCACAGACAATGAAAACAATGACATAAGTAAGGGAAACAAAGAGGAAGCATTTGTCATGTCAACAAACCAAGAAGTGGAGAAGTGCCCACCTATGCTGCATCTTGGAAATGGAGGAGCAGATGATTCAGGATGCTTACTGGCATTCCTTTTTGGAATGCATTTTATCACTTAAGCATTTTCTTACTGGCATACATTCCATCAATTAGGCAGCATGGCTCTCCATTCTCTGGAATCAACTGAACAGCAGAGGAAAGTTATAAGCTATTTGTATACTGCTAGCACTTTAAGCGCTCTTGATTAATATATCTAATGCTGTTCATACTGTTGTTCTTCTGCAAATAAAATTGTAAAAGCAGTTCCACTCTAGTGTCACATTAACATGATACTTAAGTAATCATCAAAAACAAATTCTACGTTATGTGGATTTTAATTCAAGGCAACATGGTGCTCTCTCAATAATGTAGTTCACAAACCACTAAATAAGGACTCATGATTTTGTATTCTGCATGGCTCTTACTGCAGGTAAGGAGCAGCTTTTAATGTTTGTCTTTCAAACCCCACCACTCCAATTTTCATGGCCTCAATTTTGTTGAACACGTGTCGTGGCATCAGGTGTGTTTGAGAGTAACCGAAGTGGCAGCAGTCGTCATTTCACATTGCTCTCACTTTAGCAAAACCTCTCATGCCGGTAGAAACTCTATTGTTAGGAATTTAAAGACAGTTCAGTAGACCATCCAAGTTCTTCAGAGTTTGAAAAGCTAGCAGCGGCAATTCTTACAATTGATGCACACCAACAGTGTGAGATTGTTTCTTCAATATGGTTTCTCTATCAGTGGTAAATTTGAGATTTCTGTGAAACTGATTATTATAGTGCATGTTTGTCATTGGTACAATGCAAAAGATAGTGCCACTACACCACCGATATGTGCAGAATAAATCACCAGGTTTTCCCTGCATCATGTATGATGGAAAAAGCACAATTTCTCAGGTCAAGACATGCTCCTTATGTACTCAGCTACAAAAATCTTACTTTTATGTTGACTCAGATTTGAATCATAACAAAAGTTCATTCTGTTCTCTCCATTCATTGTATTCAGTGTTAGTCATGGCTGTAGCACTCTCACCTCTGAGTGAGAAGGTTGGAGGTTAAGTCCCACTCCAGGACTTGAGCACAGAATTCAAGGCTGACACTTCAGAACAGTACTGAGGGAGAGCTGCACTGTTCGAGGTACTTTCAAATGAGACATTAAATGAAAGCCCCGCCTGTCCTCTCAGGTGAACATAAAAGCTCCAATGGCACTATTTCGAAGAAGGGAGTTATCCCCGGTATCGTGGACAGTATTTATCCCTCAATCAACATCACAAAAACAGATAATCTGGTCATCACATTGCTGTTTGAGGGAGTTTGCTGTGTGCAAATTTGCTGCCCTGTTTCCAGCACTACAACAGTGTCTACACATCAAAAGTACTTAAGGACATCCTGTAGTCATGAAATAAAAGCAAAATACTGTAGATGCTGGAAATCGGAAATTAAAACAGAACGTGCTGGAAATACTCAGCAGGTTTGGCAGCATCTGTGGAGAAAAGGAGAGTTAACGGTTCAGGTCCGTGACCTTTCATCACAGGTCATGAATGGTGCTATATAAATGCAAGTCTTTCTTTTTTTAATAGAATGACAGAACATCATAAAGATTTGCAGGTCATACATCTCTACAATCCTCAAATATCTTGGTTCAAGCTCATTCTTTTCAAAGCAGACACCTTCATGGAATTTAAGTTTATTTTTAAATTGCTTTACAAAGTAGCATATGCCATCATCTTAACTTGGTAAAACTCTGAATGATTCCTTAGGAAGCGACAGATGTTGAATGCTTAGCACTTTTCCAAATCCAACATTGTACAATGTCCTAAGGGCACTTCAATATTTCATAAATGTTGCCCAAAATGCAACATTTAAGTTTAAAATTTACAAAACCAAACTAGGATAGACTGCATTCAGTATTATGACAGGTAAAGCATGTCTTAACAGTAATCAACAATAAGCTCTTAGAACCGCAAGTCCAAAATCACAGATTTTGCTGGTTGTGGTCAATCATCTCAATTTAAAAGCATAGTTGGATCTATTCGGTGTTATCACATGGTTCAAATTTACATTGTAAAAAATAAGCAACACCTGACCGCATAGGGCAAAACAGCAGTCCATGCTGCCAGGACAAGCAAGCGGACAATCACCTGTGACCGATTAAGCTTCACGATCAATTTAAAGCAGTGGTATTCCTTTAATGTGACCAAAATTATTTTGTCCAAAACACGGGTAGGAGAGAGTAAGGAAAGCTACTTGACAAGAATGTTATGTATTGAAATATATGATGAAACCCAACCCTGAGAAATGTCAACGGCTGGGTTATTTAATACACTGTGCTGTGCAATTCAAACCATATAGACCAGAGGACACTTGGTTAGATTCCTTGGCTTATTTTTAGTTTAGTTTTAGTTTAGAGATACAGCACTGAAACAGGCCCTTCAGCCCACCGAGTCTGTGCCGACCATCAACCACCCATTTATACTAATCCTACGCTAATCCCATATTCCTACCACATCCCCACCTGTCCCTATATTTCCCTACCACCTACCTATACTAGGGGCAATTTATAATGGCCAATTTACCTACCAATCTGCAAGTCTTTTGGCTTGTGGGAGGAAACCGGAGCACCCGGAGAAAACCCACGCAGACACAGGGAGAACTTGCAAACTCCACACAGGCAGTACCCAGAATTGAACCCGGGTCGCTGGAGCTGTGAGGCTGCGGTGCTAACCACTGCGCCACTGAAGTTACTTCATCTTCGCCAAGGCAGCAGTTTACTCCAGTTCCCAAGGCGATCAAGAAATTAGTGTTAATGTTCCTGTGAACCATTTGAGAAGATCTAAAGGTCAGCTGAGGACACAATTGAATTTGGCAATGATGCCTCCACAGTAAAATAACCCAGGTTCATACATGAAGAACCATCACTCAAGCAACGTAGTTAAGCATTGGTCGAGCCCATAAGATCATATCCCCAAAAGAGTTATCACTTCCAAGAGGAGGAGGGAAGGAGAGAAATTGGAAAGGAAAGCAACCCAATAAAAGATCTGCTCCAACCACTAGCCCTCATGACCAACATTTCACAGTTCAGTTGGAAATCATGTGCTCACTGTTGGCCTCCCCTCATTTGAGTTCTGATTCATTGATTGGCAGCAACACTGTTGCTGATTAGAGGTTGGTGACATGACTGCAAAAATTATTCATCTTCATCTTCCATTGAAAAATATTGGCTTACTTCATATATAGTTTTCTTTCCAAGAACCATTTCTTGAATTTATTTGCATAGTCAGGGGCAAAAGAAAAACTGGGGAATCTTTAATTAAAGCAAATACTAAAATATATACTTTCACTATATTTAAGGAGTTAATTATTAAAGACCAGCAGCAATACAAAGTTCAAGGGTAAAGACAAAACATAATACAGTTTCACATTAATCTTGAAAAATGCATTTTTTTTTCGGTTTGTTGTTTCTTCTCTTTCTCAACCAATACTTAACTACGACCATCTCCAATATTAGGGATATAAACATGATGGCTCACAAGGCCACATGTTGTGCGCTCTTGAGCCGTAGAGAAGGTTGCAAGTTCATTCCCTGATTCCAGTAGGGTTGCCAACCCTCCAGGATTATCCTAGAGTCTCCAGAAATTGAAGATTAATCTCCAGGACACTAATGCAAGCAACCAAGGAAAATAAAATCATTGGGGTGTTGAAAAAAAAACTGTTCTTTACTTTCTTAGAACACTTATTATTCATAACAAAAATATTGGAGATGGAAATAAAGGATGGCAACTGACATTCAAGAACCATCCAATCAGGTAATGAAGCGTTCTCCATCTAATTGGCTCATGGCCGCAGTGCGTCGTAGGGATGGGCGTGTCTGGCTGGAGTGTGGGGGCAGGGTGGTTGGCAGCAGCATACCATGTGATTAACCGTCCAGGATTATGTCCAACCGTAGTTGGCAAGCCAGGTTAACTGATTTCATTTGATATACCAGTAAGGACTGGCCTCAGTGGTCCTGAGCAGGGAGCAAAAAGGAAGAGAAAAAAGGCAAAATTCCTGTTTCCGATTACAACCCAGTGACCCTTGCTGGGTATCGGCCTGTGTAGACGTGAGAGAACAGCATCAGGTTCAGTAACCTGATTCTCTTATGACTTTCGTTAACCCTTGTATTAGTTGATTTTGTTACCCAAACAAAAAATACTCACAGCTTCCTCACCCCAGAGTCAAGAACATAACAGAAACTGTATATTTAAAGGCAGATCATGCTACAGAATTGTACTGAGCGTATTAAATTCAAAGGATTCAAAAATTTCTATTACTAATTTAAATACCAAATTTTAACTAGTTTGAGTTTTTTTTAAAAAAACTAGTCTAAAATCACTGTAAATTCACTTTTATAGTTGTTGCATATTCTATTAAATTTTAATAACCAAACACAGTAATTGTCCAGAAAATGCTAGAAAACACTGAGTAGGTTAGGCAGCATCTGTGGAGAGAGAAAGCAAGTTACTGTTTTAGGTCGAGGAACTTTCAAAATAATTCCAACATTTTCTGTTTTTATTTCAGATTTCCAGCAACTGCAGCGGTTTGCTTTTGTTTTTGTAGCATGTACCTTTGTCAAGATGATCACTTCATAAAACGTCCATGATCATTAAAGACCTCGAAGCACATTTGCATTGTCAGGGATAAGCTCAAAGAGTAGAAAGAAAATCAACTAAGTATGGGTCAGCCAATTAAAGAACCTTTATATAGTGCAACAGTTGTTCAAAAATTGGTGCTTTCCTTCAGGACTGATTAAGAATCTGATAACTGATACAGAACGGAGATCTGCCTCATAAATTCAGGAGTGCTTTGCAGACTGAACAAATATGATAAAATTTGATTAGCCCCAATTTTTGGATGTAGGTGTTGTGACTCATGATCTGCCTACACTTATTCAGAATGGGATGGGTAACATACAAACTTGATGTCCTCACCTCAGCTGTATGGTTGTGGTGTTAGCCCAAAGGTCCCCCACGCTGCTGTCTGCTCCTGAGGGTCAAGCTGTATTATTTGCAGACCATACAGTACAGCCAGCCTTAAAGGCAGACTCAGCTAGATCTTGCAGGGAAGCTACACAAAAATATTGCTGCAATATAAATTAGTTAAGTGAACATCAATGTCATGAAAACTCTGCATGCCAAATGGAAAATATTAATTTCATCGATTGGAACCTTGCCCAAGACTTTTATTGGAAATTCTTACCAATAACTTTTAAAAAGAAAAGCTGGCGGCCAGGACGGCCACTACAATTTACATATGAAACACCGACAGAGTAGACTGGAGAAAACATGACTGACTCAACCTAGCCAGAACATTGGGGTGCTCTCTGATTAAATTACCTGAAATGCCCTTATTATTGCAGTCGTCAGAGGCCATCGACACCCACTGATTTTGAAAGAGCCAACTCCCCACCCCCGACCCTGCACAATCAATGTGACTGGACAGCCTGAGGGGTAAAGCCGTGAATCTCAGAGAAAATTCCAGAAAGACCTCCTTAAAGCACAAAGAAGTTTGGTAGTGTCATATGACTGCTTATGCAGCTCGGGGCGATGCTGTAAGCTTTGAGACAGAAGACAGATGAACACCAACTGTAAGCCAGCAAGGAAACAGCACTCTCTCTCTCTCCAGTCAGACCACCAGAGCCAGAAACTCGGGGACAAGGGTCAAAACCCCCTCTTCTGCCTTCCGGAGCCTGAGAAGCAAGCCCACAACCATGCATGTGGCCCAGTGAACACTTCAGGGCTATAATTTCAACTGAAGACTCAGACTGATTAACTGTATTTCAATTCCATTTATTCTGGATTCTACTCCAACCACCAAAGCTGTTTTTCTCTCTGTAATCTACTGGGGTGTGTCCGAGTGAGTGTGTCCGAGTGCGAGTGAGACTCGTGCGAATGGGCGCGTGAATGCGTAGCATATTTTAGTAATTGTAAGCGGTTTAGAGTATTAATAATAATCAACTTACAACTTGCTTGTTTAAACTCAAGAAAACCTGTCTGATTGGTTCTTTGGCAATTACATGAGAGGAACAAAGCAAGCACTCACTGAGGTGATAAGTTCAATCATTATGTTAAAAAAGGATAACCCTGTTGCGGTTAAACCAAAGAAGGGGCAAAAGAGGAGCCTGAGACCCTTTCCTTAACTAGTCGTAGCAGAAATTTGGGGGTTCTAGACTGTGATTGTAACCAACAGACAAACGAGAAATTGGAAATGGGAAACCAAATGGATCCCTATCAAATAAAAAAACTTCAATCCTGGTTTTCTTGTGGTTTTGTTGCGAGAATGCTAACATGTTCGCATCTGAGGCCAGTACCTTCCCAAGCCAGGGTGAAGTAATTTGGGATAAGTTAAAGGCCCTACCTATGGAACAGTTGAGGAATGTAGCTGGGCAGTTTGGGATTACTTTCCATGAAAAAGCCAAGAAATCGGAAATCCTAAGACTTGCGGCCAACCATTTCTCGCACGAACCTAAGGATTCAGAGACAGGGTAATGTTGGCTAAAATACAATCAGAACAGAGGATACTTGAATTGGAAGACAGGGAGGGAAAGAGAGAGGGGAAGAGAGAGAGAGAATTTTCCAGGAGGAGGACAGGGTGCTAAGGCGGCTCGAATAAACTAGAGGGTGATATGGCAACCCCAGTGAAAGCATAGCCAGCATGGAAGCTGCACTTAACTCAGGACCATGTGCTGAGCTCTTAAAGTTCTCCCAGTTGATTCCAAAGTTCAATGAGAGAGATGTGGAAGCATTTTTTGTCACTTGAAAAGCTTGCAAGACAGCTGAAATGGCCGGCCGAGAGCTGGACCCTATTGTTACAAAGCAAGATAACAGGAAAAGCCCATGAGGTTTATTCACTGTTGCCAGATGAAAGCTCATTAAACTATGAATTGACTAAAAATGCTATCCCTCAGGGCATATGAGCTAGTACCAGAAGTGTAAGCCAGAAATTCCAAACCCTTTGGAAACAGCCTGATCAATTTTTCCTTGAGTTTTGAAAGTAGGAAGCAACTGGCTTTTGACCAGTGGTTAAGGGTCCTTAAAGTACAGCCCACATATGAAAACCTCAGAGAGGTGATTCTTCTCGAGGAATTTAAAAGTTCTCTTCCCCTTACTATAAAAACCCATGTAGAGGAGCAAATGGTTCAAAGGGCCAGGCAGGCCGCAGTTCCGGCTGATGAATTTGCTCTCATGTACAAGTCTGTACGCCAAGGAAAACCCTTCCCTAGTTACCCCCAAAACCCTGTAAAGGATAAAAGGTGGAGGGTGATAGGAGCCCCAACAGTCCTGGGAGAGAGAGGAAAGCTGGACACACAGGCGGCTCTCCTCAAGTCAAAACAGACAGTGCTGAGAGAAGCGGTGTGACCCGGAGACCTGCGTGTTTCCACTTTAACAAGGCAGGTCACCTCTGAGCTGACTGCTGGAAACTAAGGGGAAAGCCTATAGGGTTAATCAGGGTGCACCTGACTAGTGCAGGAGAAGGGGACCTGATGGAAAGCACAGCAGAGCAGGCTGTGGCTTTAACTGCAACAGCAGAGAGACCCAGGAAACATACTGCTGTGGGTGCAGGAAAATTTAATAAGATCTCTGAAGGTTATCAGGATTTTGTATCCAAAGAGAGAGTAACCTCAAAGCCCTCGATTGGGGCAAGCAAGCTCATCATTATATTCAGGGATACAGGGGCTACCAGATCCCTTCTGCTGATAAAAGGCATGACCTTTCCCCCAGAGAGTGCAGTGAATACGAGAATAGTTGTGAATGGTATCGGAGGGCAGTGTATGCCCGTACCTTTATATCGGGTACACTTGGGGAGTGTGACCTAGTTTCGGGACCGATGACCATGGGGATTGTCCCTCGTTTGCGCATGGATGGAGTCGACCTGCTCCTAGGTAATGATCTGGTGAGGGAGAAGGTGGTAGCTTCCCCAGTAATGGTAAAGAGACCGATGGAGGTCAAAGAGACAGGGCAGTTGTTTAAACTCAAGAAAACCTGTCTGATTGGTTCTTTGGCAATTACATTAGAGGAAATTAAGCAAGCGTTCACTGAGGTGGTAAGTTCAATCACTGTTAAAAAAGGATAAACCTTGTTGCGGTCAAACTGGAGAAGGCGCGAAAGGGGAGCCTGAGACCCTTCTCCTCACCTGGTCGTAACACCAGGATGGATAAAGGGACACAATGACAGATGCGGTGCTGGAAGCATTAGTGGTTGAGCTGGGAAAGGGTGGCGCTATGGGTCCACAGAGCAGCCAGGACAACCCACAAGGACCTCCCTCAGAAGGGAGTGGGAGCAGGTGGTCAGGAAGGTCAATTCCTGAAGACTGGAACCAAAGACCTGGCAGCAGTGCCACAAGAAGTCTAATGACCTCACGAGGGTGTTGAACATGCATGAATGCATCTTCACATGATACCTCCCACCTACTGCAACAACAGGCTTTCATGCTGCTCAATGCACCACACCCCCATCATTCACCTAGCAGCACTCCCTGGCAGTCAGGGCTCATCCTATCATCCATATACTCCACCTCACCTACCTACTAATGCTGCCAGCCTCACATCCTTCTCTCACTGCCTCCCTATATCTCCAGCTATTCAGGCACATCACCCAAACATTATGAGTTATCCAGCATGAGTGGCCAGCAGCCAGATCAGGGATAAAGGATGGTTCATTTGCTAGGTCACTGGAGAGAGAGAGGTGGCAGGTGAGTACTGCTACACAGGACTCAGATGAAGACCTTGATGGGGCAGCATATAGGACAGTGCTCAATGCACGCACCAAGATGCTAAGTGCAATGGCTGGTCTGCCAATCCTCTCCTGTCAATGTCGAGGAGCATAGAGGATTCTGGCTCCAAGTTGGCAGAAGGCAGGCACAGAGCTTCCCCTCTTCACAATCTCTGCTCCATCTCCCCTGTGATGCTGCAGACCCAGAGGCACTGCAACAGCTGTTTTAGCCTTTGTGAACAGGTCACCTACTCCTTTGGTGCCCCCTCTGAGGAGGCAGCAATACTCCCTAGCAAATCCAGAAACTCACCAAACTGCCTCCAAAAGCACTCCAGAGTACTTCCAGAAACTTTGTAATGAAACAAGTTCCAAAGAAGTACCTTCCCTGCAATCAGGCAGCTGGCCCTTTAATTAATGCTACTGCAGAGCTCACCTTTCAGCTTCATGCGTGTTTTTTCTTGAGTAAACAATGCACATGCTGCCTGAACATATGCTACCCAAACTTGGGATCCTGGCATCAGCCGGTTGGCTTGTGTGTGCCTTTATACTCGGGAAATGGTGGGCAGGCCGCATAGGAAACAGCTGGCAGTGCTTAGGAGACTAGCAGACTGGCTCAAGGCCTCCAGGGCAAGTGTAATACAAGCGGTACTATGCCAACGAAATTCTACCCCATTCTCTCTGAATACCTTTGCTGAATTGATCCAGATTTAGCATTCTCTAAGAGCTGCACCCATTCAAAATTGCAACACCACTGCAACTGTACTGTAATTTTGTCTTTTTTATCCCCCAAATTGATACTTGTTGAACCAGTCCCTGTACAGCATCTCGTTTATATTTTGGAGTAGGAGGTAAGAGGAAAGGAAGCCACCAGAACTGGCACACAGGACAAATTGCCTAGGCAAGGTTGAAATTCGTCATTTTTATTCCAAATTTGGCAGATGATTAAATGGTATAAATAGAGCAGTTTCGTTGTCTGATTCAACCATTCTAAACAAAATTCTTCTAACCCAAATTCTATACTCTGCCAAGCTCTGATGAAGGTCACTGACCTGAAACGTTAACTCTGCTTCTCTCTCCACAGATGCTGCCAGACCCGAGTACTACCAGCATTTCTTGTTTTTATTTCAGATTTTCAGCATCTGCAGTATTTTGCTTTTATTCTGTACAAAGGCATTCAGTTAAGACACAAGTTTGTTTAGTTAATGAAGGAAGTCTCACAACAATGCTCCTTTTTAAAACCAATTTCAATTGAATATATTTCCCTTCCTATTTCTAGTAATTCTTTTGGGGTTACATATATAGTTAAAATACTGAGTGCCAACAGCATCAGTGAAACTAGCTTGTGACTATACCCGCATCACAAAGACTGCAGCAGTTCAAGAAGGCAGCTCACCATCACCTTCTCAAGGGCAATTAGTGTCGGCTAATAAATGCTGGCCTTGCTGGTGACACTCACATCCCACAAATGAATAAAAGCTTAATTTTTAGCTGAGACATAGTGATTAACTTGCCGCACTTTTGTAGAATTTAATCTCCACATATTAAATTTGTTTGCCTTCACACTTCTCCAAGTTGGTTCCTTTGACAATGGAGAGGAAATAGAGCAATTTAGACATCTTATATTTGTTTTGTTCTGATTATTGATATATCAGAAGTCTTCTGCAAAGTTTCTCCTTAAAATGACATTTTTTCCCCGTGAATTTGTTCTTTGAGAACAAGTGTATTGATGGAGAGACTCTTTTGTACGTTCCTGGCAAGGCCAGCATTTATTGCCCATCCCTAATTGCACAACTTTAAGGTTTGCTGGCCATTTCTGAGACCAGTTCAGAGTTAACCATATTGCTGTAGGTCTGGAGTCACATATAGGCCAGACAAGGTAAGGATGACAGTTTTCCTTTCCTCGATGGATTTTTACGACAATAATAGTTTCATGGTCAGCATTTCTAATATAATTTCTTCATTCCAGATTTATTTAGTTAATTGAATTCAAATTCCACATCTGCCATGAACTGATGTGGATAGACCATTAGTTCAGACCTCTGGATTACTAGTCTAGTAACATAGCTACAATGCTACTGTACCCCTCTATTCGGAATTCTTTTCAGCCATCCATTTATTATTCCTTCATAGTTTGGAGCTGCCAAATTTTACCTTCAATATTTTAAAAGGTATTTTTCATATGTGCTTTTTAAATAAAGTATAGGTTTAGCTACCTATTAAAAACCATCTGCTTACTTCAATAAGAAATACTTTTACAATTTTGTTCATAAAATTCCCAAATATATTTTGAAATTCTCTTTGGCCTCCTTATCTCGAGAGACAATGGATAAGCGCCTGGAGGTGGTCAGTGGTTTGTGAAGCAGCGCTTGGAGTGGCTATAAAGGCCAATTCTAGAGTGACAGGCTCTTCCACAGGTGCTGCAGAAAAATTTGTTTGTCAGGGCTGTTACACAGTTGGCTCTATGAAATATGAATGATGAAATGAACTTTGTTTCATCCTAAATTTGCCATTTACGACTCAACTGCCATGTTAATACAAGAAAATTTAGAAGCATGTAGCAAAAGATTCTCAAACTAGAAGAGACCAACAGAAAAACAAAATCAAGAATTTTACGGCTGGAAATTTGCAATAAATTATTCAGCTCTTTAGATTTTCATTAGGTGTCTTCTCATTTTTCTTCAGTGGCTTTTAAAAAAAAAGATTTCAATAAGGAATTCTCTGATGGATGAAGTTCTAACATCTGCCTGAGTATACAAATCAGTGTGTTAAATAAGGTAACACTTCCAAGTATCTGACTTCCAGTAATCTGAACTACCAAATCTTCTCAACAGCTTTTAAATTGACTCGATCAATTTCAACTCCATAAACTACTGACTGGTTATTTAGATTCTCACTTCGCCACAGTAAACCTCGTCTCTGAAGTATTTCCAATGACTGAATGTGTACCAGAAAACACTATATAAGCCTAAACACATAAAACTAAATCAAAGAAAGAGGAATGTAAAAGGAAATTACATGTGTGCCATATATCATAGCAAACATAAAATCATTACTACTAACTTAGAAATTTGTAATTTGACTATTATGGTAGCTAAAGTCTTACAAAACTTGTATTAGGTTCAATATCTTTAGGAGATGGGGAGATAGGGCAGTAAAAATGATGGTATTTTGTAGTTTAAATACAAGTAAAATCAGGAAGCCAACTGGCAACATCATACATAAAAAGAAAACTTAATTTTACTAGTTCCTCTTTCAAATAATGATTACAGTATAGCTTTAACTCAAAAAGTATACATTCAAGTGCAGGTTTTGAAAATTACTTTAAGACACAGAAAATGGTCTTTTGCAAAACATCAACCCACCTTCTCATCACATCAACAACTGTATCTTAACTGTTTTTAAAAAAAAATTCTTTCATGGGATGTGTGCGTCGCTGGCAAGGTCAGCATTTGTTGCCCATCCTAATTGCCATTGAGAAGGTGGTAGTGATTCGCCTTCTTGAAAACACTGCAGTCCATCTAGTGTAGGTACACCCACAATGTTGTTAGGACGCAGGCCTGTTAACATCAAAGGTCTTGCCTACCAAATTGTCCTTCGAATCAAAAACCACATTCGATTAGCCTTTTCACTCCAAACCTCAGTTCATCCCTAAGCATTTACGGCATTCACCAATTCAAAGCATTTGACCAGATCAATTCTGGCAATTCCCTTCATAAATCTTGGAAACTTCAATTCTGCGTTTCCTCTTTTTCAAAGAGAACAAGCTTATTAAATTCCTGATACACAAATACGACAAGCACTACTCTCTGTTTGGTAGAGAGGAGGGAAACTCTCATTCTTGCTCCTCAACACTATATGGTCCTAAGATATTAAGGGTTTTGCATTGTATGAAGATAGCCTACTGTCAGCCTTCTTCTGCAACATAGCAGAGATGTGACCTGAGGTCATAACCAAATCATTATTTACACATTTTTATTTGGCATACAAGGCATGCCGTACCTGAATGTTCTATTAATTTAGAACAAAATGCACATAATGCAGGTCTTGAAGCTTTATATAACAACTCCTTCTCGTCGAACTCTTTCCCAGATACTTCCGGTACCAGAAATTGTTAACCTCCACCTGCTGAACCTGGATTATTAGATTACATAGCAAGTCTAGCAATGAATTCCAGCTGGTTCTGTGGCTTCCAGCAAAATTCTCCTTTGTATTTACTATTGTGCATTGAGCTCCCACCACCAACCATTTTAAGCCACATCTGTCTGCTATAGCTGCCTCTGGCTACACAGTTTTCAGTATTAGGTAGCATGATATTACATACAATAATCAAATCACCAAAGTAATTCCACATGATCATAGTCATCCTCGTGATCATTCTCAATACCCTAAATCAAGCGCACAAGTCACAACTTAAAGTGGGATTGCAACCCTACAGCACTGCAAAGAATCTTCAAAGTTTTCTGCCAACAACCATAGGTTTAATATGTACCTTCAAGCTGCTGATAGGATTTGGATCTTTGTCACGACAGCAAAGTTAATCCAACAGAACTACAGTGCACAACAATTTATTGTAGAGGTCTTTTGTAACTTGCACATACCAGAGCTAAGCAGAAAATCATTGTTTTCTACCAAAATGTCTACAGGGAACTTTAAACTAACCTTCATTACTAGCTTGTGAGAGAAATAGTCTCTCCATATTAACTGGTGACTTTCTGTTACTGGTTACAATTACATTCTTACTAGCTGATCTCCCGTGACAGTGCTCATCGATGATCAAAGCCCCGGAGTACCGTTGCGATGGGAAGCTGTTAATACGGTCTGTTGCTTTAAAGTCACTGGTCAAATGCTCCATAAGGGGAAGGGGCCCAAATAGGTCCTGAGGTTAATTACAGGGAAAACTGTCATTAGCAACAGAGGTTTTCAGACTGGCAAGTGCTTGCACATTTCCAGCTCCAAGTGAATTCGTAAACTTCCCCAATCAACAAAAATAACTTATTAACCTCAACATGAAGTGACTGGCTTTTAAAATATTCCTTTGACATTTAGAAGTGCGAGATCTGGGGTATGGCTGGCACTGACTTTCATATAGATAGATAGGCATCTGTGATGAAACCCTGAGCAATTTAATGAATAGAAAATTTAGCTAGCACATGTTTGCAACCTTCTCAAAAAGAATGCCATTAAATCATGCCACCATGGATCAATTCAGCATGTAAATCAGTTGGTAAAAACCAATTCGCACAACAGTGAAATCTGGAAAACATTTAATTGAAATAAATCATTAAATATTTTATTGGCAATAAGAATCCCTGTAACACAAATATATGCTGGGTCAAGATCCTGGAACTCCCTTCCTAACAGCACTGTTGGTGTACCTACACCCCAAAGACAGCAGCAGTTCAAGGCGGCAGCTCACCGCCACCTTTTCAAGCGTAATTAGGGATGGGCAATAAATGCTGGCCGAACCAGTGATGCCCACATCCCATGAATGAATAAAAAGAAATTATGCAAGCCTGTAACTCCTGTCCTTCATATCACTCCTGTGTCACATTTCAAGGTCACATTTAATGACAGAAAAATATCTTCCAGTGGATTGTTGGAAGAAATTTTCATGCGAATCAATGGTCTGGATTTTGCAGTTGTAATGACAGTGAAACTGTCAGTATTCGTCGTCATTGTCCTGTGAAACTGACAGCAATTTCTGGCATCAGCACATGCACAGTTAAACGCAGAAATGGCACAAGTTGCCATCCATGATTTTTTGCTCCTCCGCAGGGCGCGCTGTTGAAATCCCCACAGATTGAAATCAATTAGAAATCACTAAACTGATGACAACGTCCCTCTTTACACTATAAGATCACTTTAAAAACCCCAAAAAACATTGTGCCTTGTTACTGAAATGTAACTGGGCTTTTAGACGACGTCTTATGCCATAAACACTACTGAGTAACCTCTTTCCCCTGGGAAATTAATTTTATACTTGTGGAATGTCAAATTTTCCATTATGATAAAAGTTCCACAGTTAATATAACTTTGCTTTAAAGTTTATGATGGCGTTATGATCAGGTGAGGAGGGGTCAAAGGACTTCCCTTTTTCCACTCTCCTTGTTTGACCACAACAGGTTTAATTCTTTTTTTAAAGTGGATGTACTGGCCAATTCAGTAGTGATTACTCACTTGCTATGATCATAACAAGAACCAATCGGACAGGTTTTCTTTCGTTTAACAAAAAAAGCGGTTCACTTTATTATATCTAAATCAAACTAATAAAATAAACTATGCGCCAACTTTTGCACACACACAAATAGGTTACAGAGTGGGGAAAGGTAGATCGGTTGAGTTAGAGTCCATAAAAAGGGGGGACACAATCTGTAGGGTTTGGGGATTTGACTGGCTTCTAGCTGAATTCAGTGGTCCTGCAGCTTTTAGTTTGAAGAGGTAGATGACTGGTTCGGTTGATCTCGTGGAGACAGCGATGCAGATGATTTCCTCCAATTGGATTTCTGATTGTAGCCAGAGTATGCAAAGGTGGTCAGTCAACAGGCAGAGTTTGAAGCTTGCAAGCTAAAAGAGAGAGAGGGACCCCCGTCTTGGGTCTGCACGTGTCAGAGTCCAGAAGCTTCTCCTTGCTGTTGCTGCAGAGAAAGACTAGCTTAAAAGCACAGATGGGGAGGGCATTGTCACATGACAGTCGCCCAGTGATTCAAGCAAGGTAGCAGTGTTTCTCTTCTTGCTAAAAAGAACAGGTAGTTTCCTTAAACTTGGTTCTCGCTGGGATGAGCAGCCATTTCATCTCCATCTCACAGGCCTTGCACTTAGGTAGCCATCCTAAGCTGCCAGCAAAGTTGTCTTTCATCTGTTCTCTCTTAAATTTCTTCAAAAAATATAAATCTATATCTCCAGTCAGTGGATTAAAGAAAATTATCATTCAATAAAGCAAGTTGGTGTGACAATGGACTTCTAGTTTGTATGGCCCAATCTTTATTTCACTCTCTCTAAGAAGTAAAGGACAATCAGTGCATTTTGCTTGCTGTCTGTTAGAATCCGTCAATGGGACGACCTGCTTACCCTCCTCAATTACATCATTGTTGCTGGACACCTGGAGATCAAGTTAACAGCAGAAAAAGGGAGGTTCACACCACAGAGATCACTAGATCTTCATGGCAGCTCATTTGAGGTCAGCAGAGAATACAATCGCTTCACTGCTGACCACAAAATCTGGGCCATTTTCTTTGGAAAACAGGATAGAAAAAGTGGCCTTAATGGGACGTGGTAGGTTGGCAGTACAATTGCTCCAAACCCCAGATTACCAATCAACAATTACTCTCCAGGAATTTTAAGTCCACAGCTCAAAGTCTTTGAATTGAGGTTTATGAGCGCATTTGGAATCACTGTTACAAATGTCATTATGATAATGCGTGTGGCGTGTTGGCAACCTTCCACCTCTGAAAGATGATGGACACGCGGCTAACAATCCATCTCGGTGGGGTGTCTCCTCTTGGTGCACCTTTGTTGATGGCTGTGAAATCCGATCCTCGAAAGGCAGGTTCTGCCACAAGTGCTGCACGTGAAGCTGCCAAGTGACACTGTGAGCAGTTGTTTTTGATGTTGGGCATCTGATGCCAAGCTGCTATAGCCACTGGTCATTGTGGCAGTGCACACCAGTCCACAGGATGTGTCACCATTTCCCTCTTTCACCAACAAATGACGCCCAGGTGCAATAATCGACATTTAGGGCCTTCATGTCACGCTTGCAAGCATCCTTGAAGTGGAGCTTTGGGCACCCCACTAGTCGTCTGGCCCCGCTCCCTCGCCATACAGAAGGTCCTTGGGTATGCAACCAAATACCACCCCGCGGATGTGTCTGATCCACCGACGCCACCTCTGTTTGATTAGTGCCAACACACTTGGGAGCTTTGCCTTTTGAGAGGACTGCCACATTTGTGATTTTGTTCCGCCAGGATATACCCATAATGCGCTGCAAACAGTGAAGATGGAAATTATTGAGCTTCTTTTCCTGGTAGCTGTAAGTCACCCATGTTTCACAGCCAAACGGCAAAGTAATGAGAACACAGGCCTTATAAACCATCACTTGGTCCTAAGGGTCAGCTTGCTGTAATCCCATCCGTGTTTCGTGAGTCGGTCAAAGGTGGTAACCGTTTTTCCTATGCGTATATCGAGCTCTGTATTAATGGACAGATTGTCTGTCACCATGGACCCAAAGTAGCAGAATGTGCGAACCACTTCCAGTGGGGTGTTATTTAGTGTGATCAGGGGCGGGGGTGCAACACCTTGACCCATGACCACGGTTTTCTTGACGCTTATAGTCAAGAACAGGAAGTTACAGCCATGTTCTCCTTGACTATAAGCATCATTATGATATAACACCCATGAGAAATACTGCAGGTTGTGTGGTGGATTTTCATTATGAAAACTTTAAGTTGGTGGGGGAGTTTCAAATCTACCTATTCAGTACAGAAGAGATAGAGGGAATGACAAATGTAATCTAGTGAGGTTCAATCACAACAAGAGGAGTTTTAATTTCCATTCAGTTGCATAAGAGATCAAACATGCTGGTATTATCAGTATTTTTATAAGCCATGTAGGGTAACCCTGACAATCGCAACATTTCTTTCAAACTAGTTGAACTTTTCGAAAGGTTAAACTATAAAAAAAGCCATTTCTGTGATACACAAAATCTCTGCAGGCATTGCGACATGGTGCATAATAATGGTAATTATGATTACTTAGAAATTAACGTACTATCTTGCATTTAAATGTCAAGTCATAACAATAGGAACTGCTCACAGTTTGTCAAGGACAAATATTTTTATATATTATCTTGATCATACTGGGCCCAACCTCAAAATTACACTTGCGTTTCAACTTGGCTCAATTGGCAGTATTCTTGCCTCTGGATCAGAAAGCTGCAGGCTTAAATCCAACACTTTGAGCACACAATCTAGTCTGACGTGGCAGTGGAATACAGTTGTCCTTCAGGTGAGACGTTAAACCAACACTTATCTAGTTCTGGTTCAGGTGGACTTTAAATCCAATCCTATTAATACAAGAGCTGAGCGTTCTCCTGGTGTCTTGGCCAATATTCTTCTCTCAACCAATTAGCACAAAAGCGGATATAAAACTGGTCACCAGACTACTGTTATACAGGATATTGCTGTCACAGAATGGCTGCTGTGTTTGCCTAATTTACAGTCACCGCATTTGTGTGGACTACTGAAAATGCTTCAATGCGACAAGCCATTATATAAATTAAAGTACTAACACATTTACAGATTTTTAAATGCTAGTAATTTTCATAACACAGAAAAAAACTGAAGATTTCTTCCCATGAAGAACTCACTTACTTTGAAGCTCTTATTTAACTGTTAGTCAACTTTCAAAATGGTAACTGCACTTCAAAATATGTAGCACGTTGGGATGTTTGACAAATGTGAAAAAGTGTCGCATATGTTAATTCTTTAAGGAATAGCTGATTATAGAGTAATTTGAATCAAAATTTATTTGCCTAAGTCTAACAGAAATTCTACTGTGCTTAATATTAAATAATGATTGATCACAAGCCAGGACCTTTCACATATTAAGAATTACAAAAGTGACAAATGAAAATGCACTTTAAAAAAATGGATTTAATCCTTTATGGGAGCACACACAAAAGTCTCTTAAAACTCAAATTTGACAATATAGTATCACAAGTATTCTCCTCCCCATCATTTATGAATAAAATGAAAAGTCAAAGGACCCAAAACACATTTTTGCAGAGCTCCATAATTCACTGTCCCGTAGATAGACCTTTTACAACCTGTACTCTATTTCTCAAATAGTTTCAATATAATTTGATAACATGCCATATGTTTCATTCGGCTTATTAATAATCAAATTTCTCAAAATCCAAGTAAATTTATTCATTTAGTTAACACAAAAAAACTGAAGGTTTATGGAGCAAATCCATGCTGCTTACTATTTATGGGCTTTGCAGTCTTTACATGAACATATATGGTATCTAGTAAAATGCATTCAAGAATTCTCTTCTTCACCAATGCTTGAATAAACTCGCTATTCTTTATAATTCAGGTCCGTGCACTTCCCCCACACACTCACTCACTCTCTCTCATATCCTTCGCTGCTGCTGTGTCTCCTGACAACTGATGTTTTTGTCAGTGGATTCTCTGTTACGGTAGAGGTCACATCTGTTCCTTCCATGACTCCATGACAACATTCACTGCACAGTGCAGTTTGATGGCTCCACTTAAGATGGTTTCAGGGTGAAGAATGGAGTGAAACAGGGTTGTATCCTCGCCCCCAATCTGTTTGGTGCCTTCTTCTCCATGCTCCTGACCACCGCCTTCCCTGCAGATATGGAAGAAGTCTACTTGCACACTAGGTCAGACAGCAAGTTCTACAATCTATCAAGGCTGAAAGTAAAGACAAAAACACAAGGCACCCTGATCAGAAAACTCCTCTATGCTGATGATGCTGCACTAGTCACTGACATGGAAACTCTGCTACAAAGACTCATAGACTGTCTCTCCCATGCCTGCAAGATAGAAGATGGTCGCATAGCCGAGGACCTTCTGTATGGTGAGGTAACCAGGGCCAAACAACCAGTGGGGTGCCCAAAGCTCCACTTCAAGGATGCTTGCAAGCGTGACAGGAAGGACCTAAGTGTCAACTATTGCACCTGGGTCTAACAAGGTCTAATTTTGCACAGCTCAAACATTTATTCAAGGCTCCCTTGCTGCTTTTTCAATTCAAATTTAAACTATCATTTTCCTTCATTTCTTATTTTAGCTATCCTCAATTGACTTTGTACGACTTCTAATAATTAATACTTGATTGCTTGCCTTTAAGTTTTTAAAATACCCATCTTTTACATTATTTTAACTTTCATACTCTAGGCTGAGGCGATGATAAATTAGTTATCAGCAACAGAGAAGGAGTAACCTGACAGCTGGTGATGAACAGAGCTCCAATGGTCACAGTTCAAGCAGTCTTGATGTTGTAGTAAAAGTCAAGACTAAAAACAAAGGTATGCAAGATTTTATTAAAAGGCAAAAATTATTGTAGCTCAGAAATCTCAGGTTCAAAACTTCAGTCGTCACTTAATATCCAAAACATCAGAAGCATGTTGTCCACAGTGGGTACAATGGTGCAGCATGAGGACCAAACTGAACGAATTAACGTTTGCAACTTAGTGAGATGCTGGACAGAGGCTGTGTTGTCTCCTAGCAAGAGAGCACAGGCAGTGGAAAGAAAACATAGATGGAAGCATCTGTCAGAATCCACTCTTAATTCCCAACCACAAAAAGAATTGCAGAAGTCAGAGAATGTTGGCACAAAATTGATCCTGATGGATTGGAAAAAGGAAGTCGTCCCTGGGTACTTGCTTCCCTACATCATAAAAGTCACCACACTACCAAGTGTGACGCTAAAGAGCTTTGGGACATCTTGAGGTTGTCAACGGCACTATGTAAATTCAAGTCTCTTTCATTCTTTCCTTCTATAAATGCAAGTTCTTTCCTTTCATGGACTTCAGAAAATAAAAAAAACATTTAAAGAGCCCTCCAGTGGCTTGGATAGCATGTGCACAATGTAATGTGCTATACAGACATGAAGAGCTTGTTTTACAGACCCTCCAAAGCCAGGAACAGAGGTTGGTGGGCATGGAATTTCATGCTGCCAGCCAGTATTCCAGTTGCCCGGCTTCATCCTTTTAAGGCCTGTTAAAGGTGGCCGACTGATATTTTCCAGTTAGTCTCCAGGTTCTCTGAGGCGCAGAAAGTCAATTTAGCTGCCCGGATGTGGCCTTTCGGTGGCAAACGGGGGTGACCAGTGCCCTCCACAGGCTGAGAGGCCCTCCCTGCCTGCCTGGATTCACCCCTCCCCAGAGTGATGGGCCAAATGAAAAATGTAAATTTCAAATGCAAAAAAAGTTGGGGGGCATTCTGCTGTTGCTTTCCAGCTGGAAAACATCTGATGGCCCTTCAGCTTCAAGAGCCCGCCTGCCATCCTTAATTGGACAGCGAACTTGCCCTCTGGCCTTTAATTGGCCGCTCTGGGAAAAACACATTGTGGGGAACAGTCACTCAAAGTGCAGGCTCCTGGCCCCCATTTGTGCCCGACGGCAGGGTTCAGAAACTCACAGGGAAAATCCTGCCCGAAGAGCCCCAGTTTCAATCTCTAGACTCTGCTTTGTTATCCAATCCCTGTTGGCTGGAATTGGAATGTGTAATTGGTATACTTATCAGTGGAGTGGAAAGCCAATAGCGTGCAATGAAAGCGTGTGCGCATAAATGGCTACTAATTTGATACACGGTCAGATTGGGTTGAAAATTGAATGTCATCACCCCGCCCTCACCGTCCAAGCTCCATGCAGAACAGGACAAGGTACAATATGGCCACCTCCACCCATGGCACTGTACAACAGCACAAGTTCCCATCTTCAGCAAAGGATAAAAAATGTAAAAAGTCAGGACAAACTCAAATAGAAAAAAGTATCTGTTATTTTACATAATATATTTTAAATCTAACAATAAAAGTAGCACATTCAACCGTGTTTATGTAATACGCGGTCACACAACATTTTTCACACCACAATCAATCTTCATTGTGATTTTTTAATTCTTGTTCCTACTGCCTGGTAGCACATAACATATTAGAAGTGGAAATGATGAAATAATACAATAAAGCTTGCAAGCCAAGTGCTCTAGAATGGATGCCAAAAAGGTCTGCAATTGTCTTATCTCTCTTAGCCAATATTTCAAAACTGCAGGCTACTGGAGCCAATATGTAATCAGAGGTTGAGGGCAAAATTACTTCCGTCACAGAATTATTTCTGCTAAGTCACAGTGCCAAACCAGACCAAGCAAAGCATTTATCGACATTTAAGACTGCCAAAGAGATTTTTTTTTCATAATTAAGTGTTTAGTTTATTCACGATACAATGGATAGAGAGAGTTAGAAGCACTTTTAAACTGAATCTCCGATCATAAGCAGAGCTTCTCAAGCTCTGTTTTGATTATTGGAGATTCCAGGCCTTTTAACTCGTGTTCTGGGGATCTTATTCTGCATTATCAAGTTTTCCATGAAAATTGAAAAGCAACTTGGTCATGACCGATTATGATCAACACCTGGCAGGCGTACACAATGCCAAAGGATGCATATTTTCTTCAACTAACTAGTGTATGAACATCGCTTCAGTTCAAGTTAGCTCCTTGGATTTTCAACATTGTATCACCAGTCAGTTTTAGCTCTCAAAACTGTACCAGTATCCCCACTGTGACAATCTAGTTTCTAATAACCAAAATGGTTAATACTGCCATTAAAATAGTGGACCAACTGAAGTAACACACAAATGCTAAATGTAATTGAATGAAATCTGCTATTCTAACTGAAGTGTTGTTCTGTTCATTTTAGGATTAGAGGACATAAACTTCATGTATGTGGCAGTATACTGACCAGATGTAAATTCTGCAGAAAAAGAGATGCAGTGAGATTTTTTTTTTAAACCCTTGCATGGAAGATGGGCTAATGAATCTTTATTTACTGGAATTATCAATAGGAGAGGAGTTGATGCTTAGGAAGCAGGAACTTTCAGATATTATTGCTTAGAGTCATAGAGTTATACAGCACAGAAACAGGCCCTTCGGCCCATCTGTGCCAGCCATCAAGCACCTAACTATTCTAATCCCATTTTCCAGCACTTGGCCTGTAGCCTTATACGCTATGGCGTTTCAAGTGCTCCTCTAAATACGTCTTAGTAATATAATTGGCAAAATTAAGACAGCTTAAAGTACTTTGACAATGGGTGATCCTATCTTCCAAAATATTTCATATACAATGAATTATTTAACTAAAAACTAGAGTGTCCAGAAAACAAAAGCAAAAAGACTGCAGTACTGAAATAAATCCATCTGTCTGATAATCTCAACAGGTAAACAGAACTGTGGCCCATTACTGCTTCAAGCAAAACTGTGAAGTACCATTACTTACTTGAAAAATTGAACAGGACAGCTTTCATTCAAATCAAGACCAAGTAGAATGAACACAAGATTGCTCAGTAATAGTTAACATTTTAGAAAACTTTACAAGAGTAAATTTTAACCTGGAATGCAATTATCTATCCCTCTAACTATGCTGAGCAGTTTACAGCTGTTGTAGCAACAAACTAAATTCTTTTGTACAGTAAATACTGTTTCACTTGGCTAGAAATATGAATGTCAGCACTGGAATTGGCATGAAGAGCCATTCCTAACAGCTGAATTTATATATAGCCATACATGTAGACATCGCGCAAAAGCATTTAGGCACAAACCATTTGTTATACTGCTGAAATTGCAAATATTTGCACACTAGCAGAATCCCAGCTGGACCTTGTTGACAATTCTGATTCTGCAAAAGCATATATATTTAGTTTAAATATATATTTTAAGTTATGATTACTATTGAGTAATTATTACACATTGAGCACACTAAACCCAGCATGAGGCAGGCAGAAAAGCTTTTAAACAAGGGTTAAAGGTATTGCTTTCCATCAATATTGGCTTACTGCCCAATATATTACCCATCTATAGATTACGTACCATGGACAGATGTTCCTGTAGAAGTGTGTTAAACAAAAAGCTCTTCACACTGCAGTTTTGAGTCATGAAGGGTTCTTGAAATTGTAAACCATAAGTCCATTCAACTTCACTTCAGACAATAAAGTAACAAAACTGCACCAGATTGATGTTTTCACTTGACCATAAATCTTTCCTGTGCAATATTAGGCACAATATAACAGATCTGGGGTGGATGAAAACAATTAATGCCAGATTAAAATAAAATCAGATGATCATTCAATATCTGATAGGAAGAATCCTTCATTTGAACACTAGCCTCATCTGAAAAATTAATATCTCTCTCTTTCATGTTCGTTGACCTGCTGTGCATTTCTAGCATTTTGTATTTGAGACGTTTTCAGCTTCTTGCTTTCTCATACAAGACTTAATTGTCTACTTTAGCGTAGCATTTAGCAACCTGGCATTCATATTACAGTACAAGATTTACTCAAACTCCATTCTCTACTACTCGCATGCAGGTTTAAAAGTTGAAAGAAAAGGAAGATAACTGCATCATGTGTGATAGAAAGACCTGCATTTATATTGCACCTTCACAACCACGTAATGCCCAAAGTGTTTTACCGCAAAAAATATTTTTGAATTGTAGTCACTATTGAAATGTAGGAAATGTGGCAGCCAATTTGCACACAGCAAGCTCCCACAAACAGCAATGTGATCACAACAGATTTTTTTTTGGAAGGATTGCTGGGCTGTGATCCAATTGTTTGTTTCAAATCAAAGGGGTGAAGCATATTTAAAAACTGTTCGAAGTAGCTTTTTCTCTTATGTTGGGGAAGACAAATCCCCATCCCCTGGATATTTTCAGTATCAAGTTCTACCAGATCAGATATAGCAAGAACCAACACAGGTATGGCTCTTTTCTAATCTGTCCCAAGAATATACTTCAACACCAAATCTGGAAGAATATACACACTACTATATCAGTGATATTTCCACCTGTAACATAAGGGATCCAATGGACCTCTGAATGAGACAATGAACTCAATACTTTTTTGATATGCATTATACTGTGGCATTACCCCTGAGATAATTAACAGTGCTAAGCCTGCTATACTCTCAGCACTCTACGAACTGCTTTGCCTGTGCTGGGATGAGGGAGCAGTACCACAGGACATGCGCGATGCCAATATCAGCACCCTCTATAAAAACAAAGGTGACCGCGGTGACTGCAACAACTACCGTGGAATCTCCCTGCTCACCAGGTGGGGAAAGTCTTCGCTCGAGTCGCTTTAAACAGACTCCAGAAGCTGGCCGAACGTGTCTAACCTGAGGCACAGTGTGGCTTTCAAGCAGAGAGATCGACCATTGACATGCTGTTCTCCCTTCGTCAGCTAAAGGAGAAATGCCGCGAACAACAGATGCCCCTCTACGTTGCTTTCATTGACCTCACCAAAGTCTCTGACCTTGTCAGCAGACCTGGTCTCTTTAGACTACTAGAAAAGATTGGATGTCCACCAATGCTACTAAGTATCATCACCTCATTCCATGACAATATGAAAGACACAATTCAGCATCGCGGCGCCTCCTCAGACCCCTTTCCTATCCCGAGTGGCGTGAAACAGGGCTGTGTTCTCGCACCTACACTGTTTGGGATCTTCTTCTCCCTGCTGCGCTCACATGCGTTCAAGTCTTCAGAAGAAGAAATTTTCCTCAACGCAAGATCAGATGGCAGGTTGTTCAACCTTGCCCGTCTAAGAGCGAAGTCCAAAGTATGGAAAGTCCTCATCAGGGAACTTCTCTTTGCTGACGATGCTGCATTAACATCTCACACTGAAGAGTGTCTGCAGAATCTCATCTACAGGTTTGCGGCTGCCTGCAACGAATTTGGCCTAACCATCAGCCTCAAGAAAACCAACACCATGGGACAAGATGTCAGTAATGCTCCATCCATCAATATCAGCGACCATGCTCTGGAAGTGGTTCAAGAGTTCACCTACCTAGGCTCAACTATCACCAGTAACCTCTCTAGATGCAGAAATCAACAAGCGCATGGAAAAGGCTTCCACTGCTATGTCCACACTGGCCAAGAGAGTGTGGGAAAATGGCGCACTGACACGGAACACAAAAGTCCAAGTGTATCAAGCCTGTGCCCTCAGTATCTTGCTCTACGGCAGCGAGGCCTGGACAACGTATGTCAGCCAAGAGCGAAGTCTCAATTCATTCCATCTTCACTGCCTCCGGAGAATCCTTGGCATCAGGTGGCAGGACCGTATCTCCAACACAGAAGTCCTCGAGGCAGCCAACATCCCCAGCTTATACACACTACTGAGTCAGCGGCGCTGGAGATGGCTTGGCCATGTGAGCCGCATGGAAGATGGCAGGATCCCCAAGGACACATTGTACAGCGAGCTCGCCACTGGTATCAGACCCACCGGCCGTCCATGTCTCCGCTTCAAAAACGTCTGCAAACGCGGCATGAAGTCCTGTGACATTGATCACAAGTCATGGGAGTCAGTTGCCAGCGATCGCCAGAGCTGGCGGGCAGCTATAAAGGCGGGGCTAAAGTGTGGCGAGTCGAAGAGACTTAGCAGTTGGCAGGAAAAAAGACAAAAGCGCAAGGGGAGAGCCAACTGCAAAACAGCCCTAACAACCAATTTTATCTGCAGCACCTGTGGAAGAGTCTCTCACTCTAGTATTGGCTTTTATAGCCACTCCAGGCGCTGCTCCACAAACCACTGACCACCTGCAGGCGCTTACCCATTGTCTCCCAAGACAAGGAGGCCGAAGAAGAAGAAGAAGATGATTATACTGTGGACTAAAATCAGTTTACTAGGATTTAATTTAGCTATTAGTGATTCAGACGAAAGGACAATGTTCGAACCCACTAAATTGCCAACACCAGGCGTCATTTTTTTCTCTTCAATAACGTTTGAAATCATTTAAATTTAAGTTTAGTCCTTGTGGGAGATGCACTGCTTTTTGATTCACCAGTTAGAGATCAAGGGCGGCCAAGTGGCGCAGTGGTTAGCACCACAGCCTCACAGCTCCGGGTTCGATTCTGGGTACTGCCTGTGCGGAGTTTGCAAGTTCTCCCTGTGACTGCGTGGGTTTTCGCCGGGTACTCCGGTTTCCTCCCACAGCCAAAAGACTTGCAGGTTGATAGGTAAATTGGCCATTGTAAATTGCCCCTAGTGTAGGTAGGTGGTAGGGAATATGGGATTACTGTAGGGTTATTATAAATGGGTGGTTGTTGGTCGGCACAGACTCAGTGGGCCGAAGGGCCTGTTTCAGTGCTGCATCTCTAAATAAATAAATTCATAGCCATTTGGTTAAACGGAAAGTGCCTTATGGCCTGAAAGAATGATAAGTCACTCACCATATGGTTCATTTGTTTAAAACTGCTTTGGATATTTTAGTATATGTCCAACTGGAACAGAGATTCACCTTCTTCGGAAAGGGTTGTGTGTAGATTGTAACACCCTCCATTGACAGTTTTTATCAACTGACAATCAATTCAGCCAGTATGGGAATAGCACTGCGTGCACCTTTCACTTGCTGATCGAATTCTGTTGTGCACAAGACTAGCAATATTGATCAATAAAATAAAAATCCAAACAGTCTTTAGTATTTTAACTGAACAAACATTAAATTGTAATCTGAACTGATTCATCCATGGTGGTAAAAACACACTGTGGTGGAAAACACAAAGCGTACATGTAATGAAGGCTGTGTTTAACCACATTAAGACTTTAAGGAATGCCCGCTTGAACGATGGACAATGTCATCAGGGGAGTAGTAGCACTGCAGGGAGCTGCTCAATGAGAGGTGATCTCATTGAAACATACAAGATTCTGATGGGACTGTGGATAGGGTAGACGCTGAAAGATTGTTTCCACTGGTTGGGGAATCTAAAACACGGGGGCACAGTCTCAGGATAAGGAGGCAACATTGAGGACGGAGATGAGGAGAAATTACTTCACTAAAAGGGTTGTGAATCTTTGGAATTCTCTATCTCAGAGGGTTGTGGATGCTCCATCATTGAATACATTTAAGGCTGGGATAGAAAGATTTTTGGTCTCTCAGGAATCAAGAGGTATGGAGAGTGGGCAGGAAAATGGAATCGAATCCCAAGATCAGCCATGATCATATTGAATGGCAGAGCAGGCTCGATGGGCCATATGGTCTACTCCTGCTCCTATTTCTTGTGTTCTTGTGTTAGATTGTTGGCAATCAAAAGTGGGGGTGGGGGTCAGGATAAATTATGATCAACTAAAGAACAGATGAAACGTAAAGCTAAAAATTCCAAGATATTGATGTCTTAGCAGCATAGAAAACATTAAACATAGCAAATTGGTCCCATTTAAAACAGGACAGCACAGGATGGACACCAGTAATAAACTGCTTTTAAAAACAGCACCTTCCATACTACTAATAGTTGTTTGGGAGACGGTATTCACAGAAGAACACAAGGATGCGTCCATGTCTGGAGCTGGTCAGATGGATAGACAACTGATATTATTCATACTTTCCTCGTTACAAGAAAGTATAATTCAGGTCCCTAAACCAAGTGGCATGGATAAGAGTGTTATAAGACTGTTCACCTCCCAACTGACAGTAATAGTGTTTTGTTTAATATGATGAGTTAGCCCCCAAGTGTTTTACTTGCCAAATAAACAGACAGTGACAGATTTTCTTGTATGTTTAAAACAGAAGATTAACTATTTATTGAACTATGTTCATTCCCTGAAATGGTCACACCACCACTCACGGACGCATTCACTCTCACATGCGCTCTCAAGAGAAGATAGAAGATAAAGGGTAAGAGTTCAAGGTGTGGTAGGTAAACCTGTTGAATCTTCTAAGTAGGACAGTCTCTTCCAAAAGGTGCAGGCTTGGGCATTTGTAGTTTTGAACTTGAGGTGTTGTAGATTTCTGTTGGTTGAGATTTCAGACTGGAGGTGGTGGTCACTTTCAGTTCTCTGCTGCACCAAGTTGAAGTGTAGAATTAGCAGCAGGGCTGCTGCTTCTTGTTTCGGCTGGATCTTTCCACAGCCCCTGGCTGGACTGCCTTGTGAGATTACCATTGATTTCTCCCTCTTGCTCCAGAGGGTTAGCTTTTAAGGTCAAAAATCCATCAAATCTCTTAGTTGACACATGGCCTTCTCCTCTGGTGTGATCACACAATGGGCCAGATTGTGAAATCCATGGCTATCTATTAATGTCTGGATGAGTATCATTATTCTCTTTTGATGTGTCTACTTCACACCATCTTTGTCTCAGAAGAAATCCATTCAATTCAGGAAGGTTTCTTGATGGTTTCAGGATGGGTGTAGTTGACACCTTAATCTGGAATGTATCCTTTTGTCCTTTCGAGACAGTGAGACAGTTTAAGTGCAAAGGCCAGGTCAGCTGACCTTCGATGGCTATCTTTCAGCTCATTGCCCACTATTTTAAAGAAAAATTAATACACTAGAAGGATTTAAATTTGATAAGGAGGTAGTATTAGATAGGCAGTCTATACTTAAAGTTGATAAAGCACCAGGACCAGATGAGCTGCATCCAAGAATACCGAGGGAAGTGACAGTGGAAATTGTGGAAGCACTGGCCATAATTTTTCAGTCTTCCTTAGACTCGGGTGGTGCCAGAGGATTGGAAAATTGCAAATGTTACACCCTTGTTCAAAAAAGGGTGTAAAGCTAAGCCTAGCAACTACAAGCCAGTTAGTTGAACTTCAGTGGTGAGGAAACTTCTAGAAACAAAATATGGGGACAAAATTAATAGAGACATGGACAAATGTGGGTTAATTAAGGAAGGCCAGCACGGATTTGTTCAGGGAAAGTCATGTTTAACTAACTTGCTGGAGTTTTTTTGAAGAGGTAACAAAGAGGACTGATAAGGGCAATGCAGTTAATGTGATGTACATGGACTTCCAGAAGGCATCTGATACAGTGCCACACAACAGACTTGTGAGAAAAGTTATAGCTCATGAAATAAAAGGCACAGCAGCAACTAGGATATAAAATTGGCTGAGTGACAGGAAACAGAGAGTAGTGATTGATGGATATTTTTCGGGCTGGAGGAAGGTTTGTAGTTCCCCAGGTGCCAGTGTTGGGATCCTTGCTTTTCCTGATATATATTAATGACCTAGACCTTGGTGTACAGGGCACAATTTCAAAATTTGCGGATGATACGAAGCTTGGAAGCGTTGTGAACTGTGAGGATAGTGTAGAACTTCAAAAGGACATAGACAAGTTGGTAATAAAAGCAAAATACTGCAGATGCTGGAAATCTGAAATAAAAACAAGAAATGCTGGAAATACTCAGCAAGTCTGGCAGCATCTGTGGAGAGAGAAGCAGAGTTAACGTTTCGGGTCAGTTAACATTCTTCAGAACTGACAACTAGACAAGCTGGTAAAATGGGCAGACAAGTAGCAGATGACGTTCAATGCAGAGAAATGTGAAGTGATTCATTTTGGTAGGAAGAACATGCAGAGACAACATAAGATAAAGGGTACAATTCTAAAAGGGGCGCAGGAGCAGAGGGACATGGGTGTATATGTGCATAAGTCATTGAAGGTGGCAGGACAGGTTGAGAGCATGAGTAAAGCATATAGTATCCTACGCTTTACTGGTAGGGACATAGAATACAAGAGCAAGGAGGTTGTGTTGAACTTGTATGGGTCAGTAGTTCAGCTGCAGCTGGAGTACTGAGTGCAGTTCTGGCGCCACACTTTAGGAAAGATGTGAAAGCATTGGAGAGAGTACAGAAAAAAATCACAAGAATGGTTCCAGAGATGAGGAACTTCAGTTATAAAGCTGAGAGGTGACTTGATAGAGGTATTCAAAATCATGAGGGGTCTAGACAGAGAAGATAGGGAGAAACTGTTCCCACTCATGAAAGAATCGAGAACGACAGGGCACAGATTTAAAGTAATTGACCAAAGAAACAAGAGCAACAAGGAAAAACATTTTTTACACAGCGAGTGGATAAGATCTGGAAAGCACTGCCTGAGAGTGTGATGCAAGCAGGTTCAATCAAGGCATTCAAAAGGGAATTGGATAGTTATCTGAAAAGGAAGGATGTGCAGGGTTACGGGGAGAAGGCAGGGGAATGGCGCTCATTCGGAGAGCCAGTCCAGGCACGATGGGCCGAATGGCCTCCCTCTATGCTATAACAACTCTGTGATTCTGTGAGAAGTCAATTTCAAAGAGTTCACATTGAATAAAGTTCATTTCTTCAAAGTAGGAATATGATGTGTCTTTACTGGGCATGACAATAGATATAATCATGTTATTCAAGTTTAACTACTGTCTCAACAAAAGAGTAGAAAACTGGGTAAGCAACCCTGGAGATTGGGTCAAAAGAAGTTTGTTCCCTAAATAACAGATATGTGGAAGAGACTCCAATGAACAATTGTTATACCCTGTTAACTTGTTTATAGAAAAAAATGTGAAGCTGTATGAGTTTTGTGTTACTGAGGGAGCAACAGTTCTATAGGATTGATGTAGCACACTGCAGTCAACATTATGCTCCAACGCAGCAACATTCCACGTAAACCACAAGATCGAAGTGCGACAAATACTGTCTTTCTGTTTGAGTTGAATTTTTTTAATGTATGATACAATAAGTCTACTGGTTATGGCACAGGACTAGCAACCCAGAGATGATGAGTTCAAACTCCACCATGGCAAGATGAATCCACTAAATTTGCTAATTTGGCACCAGATAATTGAAAGATGCCAGATTGTTGTAAAACCCCACCTGGGTCAACTAACAACTCCAGTCCCATATTATATGACTGAAGTGATTCCTTCAGGGAAACTAGGGATGAAAAAGAGTTGCATTTACATAGCACCTTTCACAACCTCAGGCCATCCCACAGCACTTCATAGTCAATGAAGTCCTTTTGATGTGTAGTCATTGCTGTAATGTAGGAAACGCAGCAGCCAATTTACACACAGCAAGCTCCCACAGACGGCAATGTGATAATGGCCAGATAATCTGTTTTTGAGATATTGATTGAGAGATAAATATTGGCAAGGACACATGGGATAACTCCCCTGCTCTTCTTTAAAATAATGCCACGGGATCTTTGACGTCCACCAGAGATGGTAAACATGGCGACGGTTTCACATCTCATCCGAGAAACAGTCCCTCCAACAGCGCAGCACTCCCTTAATATTGCACTGGAGGTCAACCTTGATTTTTGTGCTCAAGTCCTGGAGTGAGACTTGAACTCACAACCTTCAGACTCAGAGGCGAGAGAGTTACCAACTGGGACAAGCTGATATGGATAGATAATAAATACTACTTTGTCAGTGTCACAGAGATCCCAAGAATAAATATTTTAAAAAACTATTAAAAATAGCACATGACGGATTCAAGTAAAAGTTCACATGGGTTATTTCTAAAAGGAAGTCACAAGTCCAGAGACCTGTTAAGTTGGCTGTTGTAGGGTTCACAGGGTGCAAAGCAGTAGGGAAAACACAATGGCATGTTCAATGGTGGTGGTTGGCCACAGACTTCACACTGTTTGGCAATCATGCACCATTGTTAAAGATTGGTTTATACATTTAATATCAAATAGCTTAGATTGTTTTTCTGCAGGAAGCTTGTTTTCCTGAGAAGCAGTTTCATTTCAAGTTTCCAATCAGCTGAAAAGTTCAGAGACAGAGAAGCTAGAATAGTTTTGAAAATACACCGTATTCGATAGCATAAGAATTG
Source organism: Heterodontus francisci (assembly GCF_036365525.1). Lineage (NCBI taxonomy): Eukaryota > Metazoa > Chordata > Chondrichthyes > Heterodontiformes > Heterodontidae > Heterodontus > Heterodontus francisci. Next base: position 191,866,919 of record NC_090372.1, on the reverse strand, counting down.
AGCATCTATTTGACATTAAAGAGAAAGTGAGCAATAGTTTTTATTATTTTACATTCCAAAGTGAAGAGTGAAGGTGTTTTATACGTACACTGTTCGTTTACCTGTTTTATTTAAATAAGCCACCTGTTGATGTAGGGACAGTCTCAGACTGATAGAATGTATAATCAGCCTATTTTCAAAGATAGGAGAATTGCATGACAGCACCTGATATGCTCCAGAAGTGGTGCATGGAGTAAGGGGTCTCCATTATGATCCCTGGGTCCACAATTGAAGTTGGGCAAAAAAAAAGTATATTTTCTATGAGCAAGAATAAAGTCCCGCTTACAGGGGTAACTAATAACACACTAAACTCAAGAAACTTTCTAACTTGACACAAAGCCACAGCAGAATGTTGTTACAGTCCATAAATCCATTTTGCTCTCGAAATATACTGTGAACAGTTCTTCTGTATAAGAGATTTTTTGTTTACCATATTCCATTCCTTTTGCAACAACAGTCTTGCATTTGAGTTAACCACTTTGACATGTGGCAATACTGTACCATAAGATTGTAAAAGGGGATTCATCATATTGACAGTATATTGAGGAGCTCCTTTTCATAGATGGTACTGTGCCACTGGCAGCCATACCCACTATCTTGAACAATGATGTAACCAGAGGCAGGTAATCCCAAGACTCAGGATGGCGTCACACAGATTTTCATTAGAAGCTAGAAGACACAATTTGTCCCAGCTATTGAAATACATCAGTACAGGACGGTCCTATTAGATACTAGCTCCAGCTTAGACATAGCCCTGTGTAACCACGTTGCTTGTCAAAGAGCATTCTGGTCTTTCTTCAATAAGAGTAAAGTTCTTTTGCGTGTTAAAATTGGGGCAGATAACACATATATCCAAACAGTTCTGCTTCACGGTGTCGTACTCTGAGGTAGACGTAGGTTGATCTTTTTAAACACCATGTGCAAGATTCATGCCAGGATATGCAGTGGATTCATTCAAAACTCAGCAGCCCAATTTCTCTGCACCACAAAAACCTCAATCATCAAGCCCAATTTTGCCCGGCTCCAATGACTTACAAATCAACTTCAAAATCATTGTCCTCATTTTTAAGGCACTCCACAGTCTTGCCCATACTATTTGCATAAGTATTTCCTAACATATGTTTCAGGTTGCATCCTCGGTTTCCAGATCACTGCTCGTTAGCACTCACTCTGCATCAGAGACCAATCTTTCGGTAGAATTCTATTTTTCCAATTCTAACTCAGAAGTTTCCTTTCTCTTCTTCAGTGCCGCTAGTTTCTAACCTTTCACTTCCCCTACCTACACCCCCGTCAAAATTCTTTTACTCCCTACACAGTGTACACTTATGTTCCTTATAAACTGCTCAGACTTTCCTTTACGGGACAAGTAGTAGAAGTTGTTAATGGATTAAAAGTAAACAACATTTGGCAGGTTTTATTTAATTGCTCAAAGTGGCATTGAGATGCACTAGGCTCAATGTACACTTGAATCCTTTGCCTAAAAGCAGATTAATTGGTGTATTTTCAAATAGTGACTTAAAATGACTTTGCTCAGAGAGCTACTTGCATGTTCTTGATGACCCATGTAAGAACAGCTTTTTTTTAAAAAAAGTGGGAGGCTGAGACTGATTGAAACTTGCAGTTGTTTTAGTCATCTTTCAGCTACGACTTAAAGATAGCTGGACACTCCATCTTCAACTATTTACAGCAGACTGTGGAGCAGGATTAGTGTCAGAGTTCAGCCACTCACTCTCCCAAGATGAAGGATAATGCACAATGATCGCTGACCGACTGACATCACAAACCAGTCTTTTTAATCAATCAAAATCAAGGACCAATTTAAAACCTCTCTGGCACCACCAATTGATGCTATTTTTGCCAAGTCACACACCTCTTTTTGTTTTAAAAATAAAAAGTGTATGGAAATTCCTGTTGCACAGCACACTTGCTCCCTTATTGAGCATTTGACCAGAAACTTTTCAAATGGGGCACCCTCCCACTCCACAGATGTGAGTTGAAAATCTAAGAGGATACCCCTGTGCAGTGGTGAGGGAGTGCTGCAGTGTCAGAGCTGCTGTCTTTTGGATGAGACATCAAGTTGAGGTCCGGTCTGCCCTTTCACTAGAACAGAAAAGGTGTTATTTTCAAGAACAGCAGGGCAGTTTTCTCTCTGGTGTTGCTATTTCTGGATCTTTGCTGTGGGTCATGAAAGGTGCTACATAAATGCAACATCATATGCTTATAGAAGCACATAAATGTGTTGTTTATAGTATGCACTTCCTGTCTACAAACCTTACTTCCTATTGAGAATGTAAAAATATATCTGCAAACATTTATAATGGGAATTCCTACATAAAATGTAGGCCATCATTGTGCAATTTCATGCCTCCCACCACTGGGGTCAGTCAACTGGCCCAACCATCATTAGAACTTTCTGCAATTTATCTGGGCATTCATTATACTTTTTCATTAACTTCCAAAATGAATATTCTTTCTCGTTACCCATAGTGTGGCCGTTGCACCTTATGTTCCCTTCCCATCGGAAGCTCCAGCTCAACCATGCTCCTCCATCGTTAAGCCAGGGTCTGTTGCCTTCTCGGTGCCACTCCAGATTACACACAGCCCTCAAAGCCTCATCAATCACTTTCACCATCACTCATGGTAATTCAGTTATCAAAAGTGCTATGACTGTTTATAATGGATTATAAGCACTCATTTGCATTTCGAGAACTGAATTGCCAGTTTACCAGTGAAAGTGGTGTGAGATTATTGGTGGCACTGGACAGGCCCAAGGAGGCAAATATCAAGTCAGAACCCTTCACTGGACCACTGTGGTGGTTTTGGTCGGTGGGGTGTGGTTTGTGAATGGATATGAAAGGTACTGGGGATGGGGCACTGGGGGTGAGGAATATGGGGCAAAGTAGCAGGGGAATATAATTAGGAACATACGAACACACAAAATTGACAGCCAGGAAAACATGAGATGGTCCATCAAGTCTGCCCCACACCATGATAGTCAGAGCATCACAACTAAACACCCTTCCGCCCCACCCCCTATTTTGAGGTGAACAAGACGATGGGGGATGCAGGAATGAGCAAGATAAACATGCTTAGGGATGGTTCACAGGTAAAAGGTTGCATGGGAAGCAGCTGGACAACAGAGGGGAGTGACAGTGAGGAGGCATGACACAGGAAACAGCAGGCAAGCGGTCATGCAAGGTGGAAGGGGGACAACAGACACTGGAAGCCAAGGGGCTGGGAAAGGAAAAGGGAAGGCAAAAGCACCAAGAGTATGTTGACAAATGGTGGAAACAAAGGAAGGCATTTCAGCTGCAGCGGTGAATGGTATTGGAGAGACGTGGAGTGACTTCGCATTGCTCTCCTTGTCATCTGAGTCACCACCCATCACCCTAAAGTCAGTCAGATCCCTTCGCAACCACCACTTGCGATAACTGCTTACAGACCTGACTAGATTACCCACTCTCACTGATGAAAGGAAGTGAGAAGACAAAATAATAAGACAGAGAGAAAACAGGACACAACGAACTACAAGACAAAACAGGAAGAACAGACATTCTAGAAAAAAATTACAATTTGAGAGTTAGCCAGATTATAAGAAAGTGTTATATTTTTAAAATTAGATTACTAATTGCTCGCAATGTGGCGCATTTGCAGTAATACACAGGACCCTGTTCTTTGCAGACAGAAAGAGCAGGTACAGACATTGCGCCTGTTTCAGCTAAACAAAATAAGTGACAACCATTCGCTGGGTCATTCCTCAGGGCAATGCCTTGACCAGTCAGAGTCAAGCTGCCTGGTTTAAATTTCAAACAAAGCTTGGCAGTTAACTGTCAATTAACATAAACTGGTGCATTCTCCATGGCAATGCCTCTACCAATCAGAGTTCACTTGCCAACCAATCAGCACTCTCTTCTCGTACAGTATAAAGTTGTTGTTTTCCCTTACATTGGTATTCTTTCAGATTGTCAGATGAGTGCAAGATGAAAACCTTCGATAACATGTCTCTATTTTCAGCAATACTCAAGTTCTGTACGACCAAATAACTAATTAGCCTACTGCTCTGAAAGGATTGTATTCAATTGCAGTAATAATACTGAATTCACATGAATTAATTTAGGGGAACACCAATTCAATTTAACAGTAATTTATCTTCATTATTTTGCAACGATGGCAAATCATCCAAGTCTGGAATGGCGATGAATGAGTAACATATCTGTAATTTAAATCTCTGGCTTCAAACACAAACTACAAAAGGTGCTTTAGTAGCTGATGAAGGTCAGCTAAGCAAAAATTAAAAGTGCAGCCTTTGGCTCACAATCTGCCACTCTTCTTTTAAAAATACATTATGCTCTCAAAAAATGATAATGACAGCTAATAATGCTGAAATTATATTGATTGAAGACAAGAGATATCTCTACAGAATATTACTGTCCTATGATACAACAGGAAGGTATAATACAAAAATGCTACAGCTGGAAACATTCTAGGGCTACTTACAATGCAACGTGCATTATTACATGTGCGTTATTGCATGTGCCCCTTTACCAGAGATAACCCATTGATTCTTTCGGCATGATCATCAATATGTATGTATTCTATGGTTGCATACAAAAATGGGTTTGATAGTAGGTTTAAATGACCACTAACAGATTAACATTTTTCAATGTTTATTGCCGTCTAAGGATTACATGTCAGGATTAGACATGTTATACTGGCAGCATCCGAAGTGCATACAGAGCAATACACAGACAATTCAGCATTTACAAAACAACTAGCTGATCTCCCACCACATTGTTCACTGCTACTCTGGAGCAGTTGGGAACAATGTGCTTCTGGTTTCCAAGGTCCCACTCCAAGTCAGACTGGAAAATAGTTGGGATACAAAATTTTAAATTTAAAACTGCCCCTTGAGAGGACTTGTTAGGGACACAATGAACTGAAATGGTAACTGATTTCCAACCAATTTTTTTGAAGACTCAGTTCATGATTATGATCTGGAAAGCATTGCCTGAAAGGGCTGTGGTAGGAGATTGAATAATAACTTCCAAAAGGGAACTGTATCTCTACTTAAAAAAGGAAAGTCTGCAACAAAAACTTGTATTTAAATAGCACCTTTAACATAATAAACCGCCCCCAACAGCTTAATGAGGCATTATTAAACAAAATTTACCACTGAGCCATAAGGAGGTATTAGGGCAGATGACCAAAAGATCAGCAAAAGAGGCAGGAGCATCCTAAATGGAGGAAAGCATTGTGGTGAAGTTTAGGGAGGGAGTTACAGAGTTTAAGACCTGGACAGCTGAAGGCATAGCTGCCATCTGTGCAGCAACTTAAATCAGGAATGAACAGGCGGCCAGAATTGGAGGAGTGCAGATATCTTGGAGGGTTGTAGGGCTGGAGGAGGCTGCAGAGATAAGGATTGGGGGGGGGAGGGTGGGGGGCCATGGAGGAATTTGAAAACAAGAATGAAAATTCTAAAATCGAGGTGTTGCTTAACCATGAGCAAATGGAGGTCATCAAGCACAGGGATAATGGGTGAACGGGACTTGGTGTGAGTTAGGATATGGGCAGCAGAGCTTTGGATGAGAGGGTGAAAGATGGGAGGCTGGCCAGGAGTGTGTTGGAAGAATCAAGTTCAGAGCTAACAAAACCATGGATTAGGGTTCCAATAGCACGTGGGCTGAGGTGGAGAGCAGTAAGGAGGTGGAAATAGTGCATTAATGATTAATGATGGTGCAGATATGTGGTCGGAAACTTCTCAGTATCAAATGCAATACCAAGGATGTGAACATTCTATACAGTTGCCGGAGAGAGGGATGGAGTTTGTGGCTAGGAAACAGAATTGTGGTGGACACCAAAGACAATCCTCTCAATATTTGATTGTAGGAAATGTTTGCTCATCTAGTGCTGGACGTTGGACAGCAGTCTGACAATTTAGAGACAGTGGCGAGGTCGAGAGAAGTGGTGGTGAGTTAGAGAGTGTTATTAGGGTGTATGTGGAAACTGACATTGTGGTTTTGGGTGACATTGCCAAGGTGCAGCACGTAGATTAGAAATAAAGGGGGCGAAGGATAGATCCTCGGGGCACACATTGTGGGAAGAGAAGACATCGCAGGTGATTCTCTGGCTACGACTGGATGAATAAGAATGGCACCAGGCAAGTGCAGTCCCACCCAGCTGGACAACAGAAGAGAGGCGTTATTTATTTTATTTTATTTATTTAGAGATACAGCACTGAAACAGGCCCTTCGGCCCACCGAGTCTGTGCCGACCATCAACCACCCATTTATACTAATCCTACACGAATTCCATATTCCTACCACATCCCCACCTGTCCCTATATTTCCCTGCCACCTACCTATACTAGGGGCAATTTATAATGGCCAATTTACCTATCAACCTGCAAGTCTTTGGCATGTGGGAGGAAACCGGAGCACCCAGAGGAAACCCACGCAGACACAGGGAGAACTTGCAAACTCCACACAGGCAGTACCCAGAATTGAACCCGGGTCGCTGGAGCTGTGAGGCTGCGGTGCTAACCACTGCGCCACTGTGCAGTTGTGGTCAACCCTGTCGACAGCTGCAGATAGGTTGAGAAGGATGAGGAAGGAGAGTGTGCCACTGTTACAGTCACATAGGATGACTCTCTGCCACTGTATCGAGCGACTTCTCATCCTCTGATTTCTTCTTGTTGTCTCTCCTCTGAGCTTACTGCCCTCCTTTCTTCCTTAAATCTCTCCCTCCATATAAACTTTCCCACGCACATTCATGGCCACCTCCCCAATCTTTTTTTTATTATTCGTGGGATGTGAGCGTCACTGGCTAGGACAATATTTATTGCCCATCCCTTGAGAAGGTGGTGGGTCTTCTTGAACCGTTGCAGAGCTTGGGGTGTGGGTAGTGCTGATAGGAAGGAAGTTCCAGGATTTCGACCCAGCAACAATGAAGGAACAGCGAAACAGTTCCAAGTCAGGATGGTGTGTGGCTTGGAGGGGGAACTTGCAGGTGGTGTAGTTTCTATGCATTTGCTGCCCTTGTCTTTCTAGGTGGTAGAGGTCGGGGGTTTGGAAGGTGCTGTTGAAGGAGCCTTGGTGAGTTGTTGCGGTCTATTTGTATATGGTGCACACTGCTGCCACTGTACGTCAGTGGTGAAGGGAGTGAATGTTGAAGGTTGTGGATGGGGTGCCAATCAAGCAGGCTGCTTTGTCCTGGATAGTGTCGAGCTTCTTGAATGTTGTTTGAGCTGCACCCATCCAGGTAAGTGGAGCGTATTCCAAAACACCCCTGACCCGTGCCTTGTAGATGGTGGACAGGCAGTGTGGAGACAGGTGGTGAGGTACCCGCCGCAGAATTCCCAACCTCTGACCTGCTCTTGCAGCCACAGCATTTATGTGGCTGGTCCAGTAGTTTCTGGATAATTGTAACCCCAGGATGTTGATAGCGGGGGATTCAGCAATAGTAATGCCATTGAACATCCAGGGTAGATGGTTAGATTCTCTCTTGTTTGAGATGGTCATTGCCTGGCACTTATGTGGCATGAATGTTACTTGCCACTTATCAGCCCAAGCCTGGATATTGTCCAGGTCTTGCTGCATTTCTACACGGACTGCTTCAATATCTGAGTCATCACGAATGGTGCTGAACATTGTGTAATCAGCGAAAATCCCCACTTCTGATCTTATGATGGAAGGAGGTCATTGATGAAGCAGCTGACGATCGCTAGGCCAAAGACACTACCCTGAGGAACTCCTGCAGTGATGTCCTGGGACTGAGATGATTGACCTCCAACAACTATCTTCCCTTGTGCGAGGTATGACTCCAACCAGTGGAGTTTTTCCCCTGATTCTCACTGACTCCAGTTTTGCTAGGGCTCCTTGATGCCATACTCGGTCAAATGCTGCCTTGATGTCAAGGGCAGTCATTCTCACCTCAACGCTGGAGTTCAACTCTTTTGTCCATGTTTGGATGAAGGCAGTAATGAGGTCAGGAGCTGAGTGCCCCAAGAGGAACTCAAACTGAGAATCAGTGAGCAACTTATTGCTGAGTAAGTGCCGCTTGATAGCACCGTCAATGACCCCTTCCATCACTTTGCTGATGATCTAGAATAGACTGATAGGGCAGTAATTGGCCGGGTTGGAGTTGTCCTGCTTTTTGTGTACAGGACATATTTGGACAATTTTACACATTGCTGAGCAGATGCCAGTGTTGTAGCTGTACTTGAACAGCTTGGCTAAGGACATGGCTAGTTCTGTAGCACAAGTCTTCAGTACTATTACCGGAACGTTGTCAGCGCCCATTGCCTTTGCAGTATCCAGTGCCTACAAGCCATTTCTTGATATCGCGTGGAGTGAATCAGATTGGCTGAAGACTGGCATCTGCGATGCCGGGGACTTCAGGAGGAGGCCAAACTGGATCATCCACTCAGCACTTCTGGCTGAAGATGGATGCAAATGCAACAAATGTGTTGGGTGCCCCCATCGTTGAGGATGGGGATATTTGTGGAGCCTCCTCCTCCTGTTTGCTGTTTAATTGTCCACCACCATTCAAGACAGGATGTGGCAGGACTGCAGAGCTCTGATTCATTGGTTGTGGGATTGCTTAGACCGGTTTATTGCACGCTACTTCCACTGTCTGGCATGCAAGTAGACCGGTGTTGCAGCTTTACCAGGTTGACAGCTCAATACTTAGGTATGCCTGGTGCACCTCCTCGCATGCCCTCCTGCACTCTTCATTGAACCCTTAAGTCTAAGGGGTGCAGATTTGAACTTCTTTTGGTGGACAACTGGTTTAACCACTGATCGCCAGATCTGGCGAGTTCACATAAAGCACTATGGAGTCCTGCTCTCTATCTCTAAAACTGCCCACTATTCAAAGATTACAGTATGGCAAAAATAACATTCAGCTTCTCTATTCCTCTCCAAAACTACTTCTTAATCCACTCTCCCATGCCTCCTCCACCCACACCTTCAACTTTTTTGTTACAAAGATAGAGACCATCCAATCAGCTGCCTCTGCTGCTTCCCTCCCTTTCCCCAGCCGAGCAGAACAAACTTCCTCTAAGGTTCACCCTTGCCCTAACCCTGAATTTGCATCTTTTTCCTCCCTCCCCTCATGCACTCGTTGATGAACCCCATCTCGAACTCTCTAGACCCTATTCCTACTAAACTGTTGACCACCCAACTTCCCCTCCTAGCTCCTATGGTAGCTGTTCCCCTCTCCTTCAAATATGCCATCATCACCCCCCTCCTCCAAAATACCAACCCTTTGCACACCGGCACCCCATCTCCAACATCCTTTCTCTAGCCAAAGTCCTTGAATGTGTTGCTGCCTGCCAAATTTGTACCCACCTTTTGCAAAACTCTGTGTTTGAATCTGTCCAATCAGGTTTTCACACCTATCACACTACTGAAATGGCTAACAACAATAATTTGCATTTATATAGTGCCTTCAATATAATAAAACATCCCAAGGCACTTTACAAGCATTACCAAACAAAATTTGACAGTGAGCCACATAAGGAAATATTGGGCCAAATGATCAAAAGCTCTGTCAAAGAGGTAGGTTTTAAGGACTGTCTTATAGGGGGAAAGAGGTAGAAAGGTGGAGAGATTTAGGGAGGGAATTCCAGAGCTTAGGGCCTTGGCAGCTGAAGGAACAGCCTTCAGTGGGAATAGTTTTGAGGGAGCAGAAGGTGGGTCTCAGGGACAAGATGACCATGGAGAAAACACGGAACAAGATAGCAGAGAAACTGGAGAAAAATGACAGTTCAGGGCCAGGGCAAGAGTGAACCTTAGAGAAAGTCTAGCCCAGCGGGTTAGGGAAAGGGAGAGATCGGCAGAGCCAAGTGAATGGATGGTCTCAATGTTAGTGACGAAGTCTATGAGTTCCTCCCACTTATTGTTAGAGGTGATGGTGAGGAGGCAAGGGGAGGATTTAAGAAAAATGTTTGCAGTAGGGAAAAGAAGCCAGGGGTTATCTTTGCATTCCAGGATCATCCTGGAATCGAGAGAAGATCTGGTAGAGGAGGAGAACATAGTGATTTATGTGGTCCAACCAGATCTGATGATGAATGGCTAAACCAGCTGTCTGCCATATCAATTCAAGTCTGCTTCCTTTGGACTTACCGGGGGAACAAACATGGTTGTGTGTAAAGTGCAGGGAGTGGGACTAACTGGTGGCTCTTTCAGAGAGCCAGCACAGGCATGATGGGCTGAATGGCCTCCTTCTGTGCTGTATGATCATACGATAATTAGAAAATCTAGTTATGTCTTTGAAACACCATAATTATATTTTGTTATACAAAAGAAAAGCAGATCATTCCCAGAGTGTCCACAAGCCTCCTCATTCCTGTCCCATACCATATGAGAAAGAGAAGTTCTGGACTTAATTTTCATTCTGGCAGCTTTCTCTTTCTCTCTGGCACACACATCAATATTGCTGCATTCTGGGAGCCCATTAATTGTTGACTTCCTTCACACAGGTAAAACCCATGTTCACAATGGAATCTGAGGATGCAGAAGAACTGAAGCCCAAGGGTCAAGACAGTCAGTGCTGTTAGAAATATTTTCAAACTTTACCCTAACATGCAATGGCTAATTTTATTAGTAAGTTCAGCATTTTACCAGAATCAATTAATTTTCCTTTTATTTATTTTTATTATTTATACATGACATTATAGTCAGCAGGATTGGGATTCAAGATGGCAGCTCAAACAAGTTTGAAAAAGAATAAATAGGGTCATTCAATTAGATCATGATTCCAGTTCATTATCCATCTTACAAATGGGACGTTAAACCAAAGCCCTATCTGTCTGTGGAAGAGGTGCACAAAAGAGCCCATGGAAGTATGCAGAGAGATTAGGGGAGTTCTCCTGGTATCCTGGCCAACATTTATCCCTCAATCAAAACTGTCAGAAAACTGAACTGACCATTTAGCTCATGTTCTTTGTTGAATCTTGCTATGCATAACCTGTCATTTTATGTCTGCATAACAGTAACCACACTTCAAAAACTGACCAGTAGCAGTGAAGTGTTGGGACAATCTGAAGATGTGCAAGGCCCTATAGGTATGAGAGTTCCTATTCCTTTCTAAGACACATCTTGTTACTGGAAAAACCTATGAACGATTGATTAGTTTTGTGTAAGATCCTCTCTTCTAACCAGCAAGTCAGTCTTGTTAATTTAACACCATAGTTATCCAAGATAATTAGAAAAGCTTGGTCTATTGTGCCAGCTAACCATACAATTTAGCTTGCGATGCATTATATACAAGACATTAATTACACACATTAATAAAGCATATTTTGCTTTTTGAGGGAAGGGCCTTGAATTAATCTGTTCTGAATATCAAAGGTGCAAAAGTGCAAAATCTAAAACGCAATTACAGCTTCAGCTATCTCATGAAAAAGATAACAACTACATCAGTGGCACAAACTGCAAGAATGGAACTCATCAAAGCACAATGAGAAGCAATCAGAGGAAGAGTATCGGCTCATGAATTCTGTATGCTTATTAAGGGACATTTGAATTTTACTTCAGCTTGCGCATTCAAAGAATTGTGTGGATTTATAGCAATGAAGACTGCTAGAATTTTCACCCAATCTTTCCTCTTTGATTTAGTTAAGAAATTTAGCTGAAGGGTCAAGATCCATGTTGCAGTGCACCAATAAAGTTCAAATGGGCAGTAAGGAAGAAACCGTGAACCAAGAACCAGTGGTGAGGTGATGCCAAATTTAGGCAGTATTGGTGCTTTAGCCTATACAAAAAAATAACCAAATGAATCACTTGAAGCTGAAATCAAATAGAAAATACTTAATATGATTTACACCCAGTATGATTGCAATTTATTTTCATCTACCATTTTCCCAGTTAGTTTGGTTTGTTCTTAGCTGATTCAGCATCTTTATTTTAGATAATTCTCTATACTGCAGATGTTACAGAAAGGTTAATTTAAATCCCCCTTTGCTTTCAAAGGATAAACCAACTGCTGTAAGGCAGTACCACAGCACAGCCATGAGACTTATCTACAATTTGATTAATGTGCATGAATTGCTGTTGACAGGTATGTTACAAGGTACTTGTAGCGTGAAAAAAAGCTGTGGCTGGCATCAGGGCAAAAGAAAGTATTTTCATTATAAGCAAAGACCACCCACATAAATTCTCAGAAATCACATCAGAAGACACATATATGCAGGATAATAGTGAGTTATATGGCATTAATTTGTGTGGTTCTGATGACGTCACAAACCAAAAGCAATTAAATCAGAGCATCTGATGCTCAAAATAACCCACAAGATTAAATTGAACAGACTGCCAGCTATTACTGTCTATCGGACACACAATATAGCTTTCAACTTTTCTTACTATTACATCAGGGACAAGGTAATAAAGTATCTTAGAACTTGAAGAATTAATGTGTCATTTGACTGGGACTGTTATTATAGATTTTTGCTCAGAAACAGATTACTATAAATAAACTATGTATGCCATATTACAAATGTTGAGGTATGGGATTTAAAAAAAGAGTGTCACGTGTCAACAGAAGCTAAGGAGGCCTTCCTGTGGTGCATTGCTACACACAGCAAGTTCACAGCATCAGTTAGGAAACGTGACAGAGGCAATTTCCCAGAATGGGGAATAAAATTTTAAGACTTGTACTGTGCACTTGCAATCTCTTCTGGCTCGAAGACCAACTAACACACTGCCTTCCCAGTTGCTTCGCCAGGGAATAGTGCATTTGTAAGCAAAAGAAAATACTAGGATATATGAGGAGAAACAGAATAAAACCACCTGTTGCGGTGGAGTGTTTTTTTTAAATCGATACTTATGTAAGCACAAAAATCCAACATTAATCTATTTCAGCAGAATTCTACACTGGGTATTATCCCTGAAACTTACAGATGATGATCTACTCCCAACGCAAGAGACTTCTGCTCCTAAGTGGACATAACAAAGCTTAAATCTAGAAAACTAACTTCAATAGTGAGCCCCGGTCCATCTTTCAAATCCATCAGTAGTGACAAAAAGCTCTTAAGAACTTGTCATTGAAGCACTGGAAGGCAACAATACTGTTTGTAAGATGGATATTTTTTGATAGCATTTAAATACATTTATTGCCTGATATCATCTTGCAAAAGCTGTGGTATTTCAGCTCGGTGGAACAAGTATTTTACACATCCAGTTGGCATTTCAAGGATTTAGTTACATTAGGGTTTCAGCATGGTAACTATTCTTCCTATCCAATGGACGTTATTGATGTTAGCAGGTGTAACAAACATCACAATATGACGTGCACTCCTGTACACTGACACCTTTGAAAGCTACGCTCCAAACAACAAAAGTTCCACAAAAATAATTTCTGACTGCTGCAGTTAATAACAAAACAGCAACTATTCCCAACATCTCAACTATTTTCTCAAGGCTAAAAAAAATTGCACGCCCTGACATTAAACGTGAAGGAAAGATTGGTGATCCTAGGTTAGAATTTAGCTTGCTTTTACTAGGCAGTGTAAGAGGTAGGCAGTCATATTCTGGAACACATATATCGTCATGCTCAATCATAAGATTGCTGACATAATTGCTGGATTACCTGAGTCCTTTTAATGCTGACTGGACAAATCAGAAACAATTACTATTTACTTCTGAAAGGACTGAACATCCCTTTACAAGAGGATTCTTTAAGCACCCAGTGGGTTCTTCCAAGTTATACCAAGTGGAAAGAAATCAAAAGGATTGTGATCACCTTGAGCTTATACCATTCTATTAAATTACTAGAGATACCAAATCATCTCTATTTAGGTCCAATTTTTTTTCTTCTGCTCCAATGCAGACCATGACCAACACAGAGTGTACCATCTACAAGATGCACTGCAGCAATGCACCAAGGCTCCTTAGACAGCACCTTCCAAACCCGCGACCTCTACCAACCAGAAGGACAAGGGCAGCAAATACACGGGAACACCACCACCTGCAAGTTCCCCTCCAAGTCACACACCATCCCGACTTGGAACTACAGCGCCATTCCTTCACTATCACTGGGTCTAAATCCTGGAACTCCCTTCCTAACAGCACTGTGGGTGTACCTACCTCACATGGACTGCAGCGGTTCAAGAAGGCAGCTCACCATCACCTTCTCAAGGGCAATTAGGGATGGGCAATAAATGCTGGCCTGGCCAGTGATGCCTACATCCCATGAATGAATTTTTTAAAAACTGGAGTACAGTTCCACAATGGACCAGAAGCCCATACCTCATCTAAGTGGGTATCTTATAGGCATTTTCATATGCAAGCATTGGTGGGCTATTTAACTGTGAAGACAATCTGATTGAAGCCTGAACCTGTCTTACCTCTTAGTTGCATGTGCACTTTTCCCTGCAGTGTCAATGGATAGCTACTGGGAGTTGAAACTCTGGTTGCCCAATACCCCCCCCTCCACCCCCACTACCTTTGCCAAGTCCAGGAGCACCACAGTGAATTGGACTGCCCCAACTAACTCCACACAGATGAGGAATTGAATCTGGACCTATCAGATCAGTGTTACGTGCAACAATGAAAAAACACAATTTACTGGTGCTCTCTTTTCTCCCTCCTCCATTAAATTCACTGCTTGAAGGTCAAGCACTTCCCTATAAGGAGAAATACATAGAGGTAATTCTGCCCTTGGGTGAGCCAACATGCCTTCTATCAGCTGCCACAGAGGATCACTAATGAAGTCCTCGCTGCAGGTCACTTAGTCTCTCAATCAAAGTTAATGCATGGCCAGTGGAAAAAAGAGATATTCTGTACCTTTGTAAATAAAACAAGTAAATAAAAGACACACTAGAGTGATGTCAAAACACTGGACTCATTTCAGTTTAAGGATAGTGTTATTAACTACTCAGCATCAGTCTTACTGCAGAACGGATTGCTGAAATATCCCAAAACCACTTGTTTCAATTCCTGGAAATCACTTCTGTTTGATGTTTCACACAATGTAGCCAACAAAGAAAACTTGAGAGAACTGTAGTGAATGCAATGCAACTGCACAGCGCTGTGAAAGCAGCAATAAAATGTAACCTTCATTGTCGCTGTGTCAGCACTGGCACTCCCTCCCTAATAGCACTGTGGGAGTACCTTCACCTCATGGACTGCAGTTTTTCAAGACAGCAGACCATCACCATCTTCTCAAGGGCATAGGGATAGCCAACAACGCCCACTTCCCGACAATTAATTTAAAAACTTCTCCACATGATATGTTTTTCATTTCATGCTATGGGGTTTTCAGGAGGCACTTTTGCACTGGTAGAGAGGTATTGTAGTAATTTGGCAGAAGCTTGGGATTAGATCCTTTGGCTATCTTATCTAGTGATGCTGGATGTGCAACGAGGTAAACATTTAAAAAAAATGTTTAAGTAATATTAGGATTAGGTGAGGAAGTGTCGAACGGCTCCCCTCTTTTCCCTCTCCTTGTTTGAACACAACAAGCTTATTTCTTTGTGCAGTGGATTTACTTGCCAATTCAGTTTAACTGCTTACATGTTGTGATCATAAAAAGAACCAATTGGACAGGTTTTCTTGAGTTTAACAAAAAGAGGTTAGCTTTATTGTACTTAAACCAATGTAAATACGCTCCAACTTTCATAAACACTCGAATTTCTCTCTCACACACACACATACAAAGGGGTTACAGAGTGGGGGAGGATAGATTGCTCGAATTAGAATCCTGAGTAATAAAAAGGGTACACTGTCTGGAAGTTGATGACTCGGCTGGCCTCAGGTTGAATTTGGCGGTCGCGCGACTTTCCTTTGGTGGTCCTGAGGCTTCCGATTTGAAGATGTGGATGGCTGATTCGCTGGCTCTCCTGGAGACAGCAGTGCAGCTGATTTCCTTCAAAGAATCTCTGGTTGCAGCAGGGATATGCTTAGGTGGTCACGGTCAGCAGACAGGGTTCAAAGCTTGCAAGGTGGATTGGAGAGAGAGAGAAAGGAAGGAGGGACCCCACTTGGGTCGAATCTCTGTCAGTGTCTAGCTGCTTATCTGGCTGCTGCAAAGAAAATACAAGCTTAAGCACACAGATTGTGAACCTGTCAGTGATTCAAGCATGCTGGTTACCAGCGTGTATTCCCTCCTGCAACTTGATCAGTCCATGTCTAGGAATTCCCTTCTCATAACCAGGGTCCTATTGTTCAAGTGTTTAGGTTTGAGTGGTTTGTCTCCACCAGTTTAATATTCAGGTGATGGCCTTGATGCCTTGCTAATGGAAGCAGGATAGGTAGTTCACTCAGATTCCCCAGGTCATTGTTCTTGATGAGACAGTGTAGCCAATCTATGTCCAGCTCAATACATTGGAATATGGAGTAGTGTTGCAAATTGGGGTGGCCATCTTTAGCCGCTGGAGTCACCTTTTATGTGTTTTTTTTTTAATTAGAAATTCAAATCAGGTTTCCAGCTGGTGGATTAAAAATTTTCAATATAGTACGCTTTTGTGACAAGTAACCAAAAAAATCAATATGCTATGGAAGTGACAACTTTAACCTTGTGCCTGCTGAACTGTGGTGTAGCAACTTAGAAAGTCAGCATTTTTTTTTTAAGCAAAATGCAAAAGTAAGAGATAAGGGTAAGTCTTACAGACTGAACATCAATCATGTGTGTAGCGGATTCTGAAACCAGCACTTCTGAATGCCAAAAAAAATACACATCTAATCAGGCACCAATGCCTTTTAAACCAGTCTACACGTCAACTTTCCAGCGATTACTATTATTTATTTGCTGCAATCTTCACATTGTTTGAATTTTACTGTGGTTACATGATTTAAAAACACTAACTACTATTTCCATCAGTCAACCTACAATGAAATCACAATTCTCTCTCAGAACACAAATTAAGGCCATTAAATTGTCTCAATCTTAAAGAAAAGCATAAACGCTAAGTTAGAATAGGGGGCACTTTTAATATGAGGTGTTGTACCCCATCAAAAGCAAATAAAATTATATTTCTCCTAATTTGTAATTTTTCCCAATGTTAACTCAAACATTTTAGATCTGCACCCTCAGGAAACATCTCGCATCACAGCAAGAAATTGCAAAGCTAACCGAAATGATAGTCACTCATTCATATATGAATGGTGATCAGGAGCTATTTAAGCAAATACTGCACAGACACATCAGAATTTTCAATTAAGCAGAGGGATCAAATGAAGCAACAATTCGCAATCAAGAGATTCCTGGCCAACATCTACCTGGCCCAGTACCTCTTCAATTGTAAGATTATTCCGTACAGCATGAAGAATGCAATATTTAGCATCATTCCTGTTCTTCCATGATTTTATAGTGCACTTCAAAAACAGAAAAGCAACCTGCAATCTATTACTGGATTCTAAATTCAAATCCGTTTACTGTCAGATTAAATTTGCATAATCTCCCTACCCAACCCTTCACTTCGAGGTCTCACAGCTGACATCACAGGAAACAGGAAAGCAAACTTAAATACCTCCTCAATATGGTAATTTTAATTTGATTTATAAACCCTTCATTGATCTTTTGGATGAAGTTCGGAATGGACGTAACTGAACAGAGTACATACTGTAAATAACATCCTGCTCCAAGTGTTGACCTGGGTGAAGTGAACTTGTAAATCAGCCAAAATTTGGCACAAGCACAATTTAAATAGAACTCTATTCATAGAGTCATTTATGGCATAGAAGGAGGCCATTCAGCCGATCGAGGTCATGCCAGCTCTCCACGAAGCAATCCAGGCAGTCCCGCTCAATCCCTGTAGCCCTGCAAGTTTATTCCCTTCAAGTGTCCATCAAATTTTTTTTTGAAATCATTCATCGTCTCTGCTTCAACCACCCTTGTCGTGGGTGGCGTGTTCCAAGTCATTACCACTTGCTGCGTAAAAAAGTGTTTCCTCACATCCCCCCTGCAGCTCTTGCCCAAAACCTTCAATCTGTGTTTCCTGGTACTTGTATCATCAGTTCATGGGAACAGTTTTTCCTTGTCTAACTTATCTAAGCCTGTCACAATCTCGTACACCTCCAGCAAATCTTCCCTCAACTTCCTTTGCTCCAGGTAGAACAACCCCAACTTTTCCAATCTAACCTTGTAACTAAAATCCCCCAACCCTGGAACCATTCTGGTAAATCTTCTCTGCACCCTCTCAGGGCCCCTCACATCTTTCCAAAAGGTGGTGACCAGAACGGGATGCAATTCTCCAGTTGAGGTCTAACCAGAGCTTTTGTATTCAATACCTCTATTTATAAAGCCCAAGATCCCATATGCTTAGCTAACCACTCTCTCAATATGTCCTGCCTCCTTCAAAGATCAATGCACATTCACCCCCAGGTGCCTTTGTTCTGCCACAATCTTTAGTACTGCGCCATCAAATCTATATGGTCGCACCCAATCCCTTCTGTCAAAATGCATCACCTCACACTTCTCTGTATTAAATTCCACCTGCCACTTGCCTGCTCATTCTGCTAGCCTCTCTGTGTCCTGTTGCATGTGGTTCATATCAGCCTCACTGCAAGTTTGGTGTCATTGGCAAATTTTGGGATTTTATTCTGTATTCCAAGATCCAAGTCATTTATATAGCAAAAAATGCAATGGTCCTAGCACTGCCCCTTGGGGAACACGACTGCCTACCATCCTCCAATCTGAAAAACAATAATTTACCACAACTTGCTGTTTTCTGTCCATGAGCCAATTTTTTATCCAATTGGAGACAGACCCTCCTATTCCAGAAGCCTCAATTTTGTCAACCAGTCTTTAATGTGTACATATTCAAATGCTTTCTTAAAATCCATATGGACAACATCCGCTGCATTCTCTTCATCAACCTTCACTGTTATTTCATCAAAACATTCAATTAGTTTAGTCAAGCATGATCTGCCTTTTACAAATCCATGCTGGCTATCCTTAATTAACTCAAACCTCTCCAAGTGCCTGTTGATTTTATCCCTATTTATTGTTTCTAAAATCTTACCTGCCACTGAAGTTTCATGTCAGAAGTGTCCTTATATTTTAGAAGTGCAGATGGGAGAGACTGCAAGTCCCCCATTGTTGGCTGAGAACAGACACATAACAGAGCCATGAAAATACGTTAGATCCAGCTGGTTTCAGTAAGCTAAAGGCCCATGTTTCCACTGATTCTGGAATTTTTTTAATTTTATTTTTTTTAATTTTATTTTTATTTAGAGATACAGCACTGAAACAGGCCCTTCGGCCCACCGCGTCTGTGCCGACCATCAACCACCCATTTATACTAATCCTACACTAATCCCATATTCTTACTACGTCCCCACCTGTCCCTATATTCCCCTACCACCTACCTATACTAGGGGCAATTTATAATGGCCAATTTACCTATCAACCTGCAAGTCTTTGGCTCTGTGGGAGGAAACCGGAGCACCCGGCGAAAACCCACGCAGACACAGGGAGAACTTGCAAACTCCACACAAGCAGTACCCAGAATTGAACCCGGGTCGCTGGAGCTGTGAGGCTGCGGTGCTAACTGCAGGTGTTGCCTTCCATACCCAAGTCAGTGCAATCAATACCTGACTGTAGAAGTAAAAGGGTAAAAAAAGAGTAATTCATGGTACGCACTCTTCCTAGAGAGAAGAGAAGCATCTGCACACTCTAAACAGGCCATTAAATAATCCATCAAGCATATAAGCGTGCAAGTTGGTGATGACATCGAATTCCTCCATTTTTTCAAAAAAATCAGCAATGAGGCAGAATTTTCATTGAGTTTGTGAAACAGGAATCTTTGGCTATTTTAGACAGAATGGCCAATCCTAAAGAACCTCGAACAAAATTAATTTCACACCATTCAAGTAGCTGATAAGCCACTGTTAACTTCCAACTACAGGTTGTGAAGGCAGCTGTGCTCTTCAGAAATTAGGAGCATTCAAGATGAGTGCATAACACATTGGCAAAGCCTATTTTACAGACAGGACTACGAAGCAGCTGGTGGATGCATTCCTGGAACTGAAAAGAGTTGCTGTTTGGCTCATGAGGGGTCATTACCGGCAGGGCCTGTTGCCAAAGGGGGCAGACCAAGATCACTGTAGTCTCCTCCATTATCTCATACATATGAAAGGAAGAGAAAAGTTAGCTGCGTTACCTCAATTAACCATGACAACAGCAACAGCAGCATGTAGATGAGAAATAGAAGGGGGCCACTAGAGTTAACGGTGCAAAAGTGGGAAGAGAAGCCATTGCAAGTGATGCTTGAGTGGGGGGGGAGGGGAGATGGATAAGAATGGAACCAAGTGAGAGCAGTCAAACCCAGCTGGACGACGATGGAGAGGTGTTGGAGGAGGGTGATGTGGTCAACCTTGTCAAAGGCTGCAGACAGGTCAAGAAGAATACGAACAAGGTGACCTAATAAAAATGGGATCTAGAACTAATTAACCACTGTTTGCTGTTGCAAAACCAGATGGAAGGTGGAGATTAGTGGTCGATTACATCAGTCACATAAGATGTCATTTGTGACTTCGATAAGAGTTGTTTCGGTAGTCTGGCAGGGGCAGAAACTTGCTTGGTAGGATTCAGACATGGAGTTCTGGGAAAGGTGGGCACAAATTTTAGAGGTGACAACATATTCAAGGAATTTGGAAAGAAAAGGGAGGTGTGGAGATGGGGTTGTAGTTTGCAAGGACGGTGGGGTCAAGGGTTAGATTTTGTAAGGGGGTGATGACAGTTGGGATTTTGGAAGTGCAGTTGTAAGTGAATTGGGGATACTTTTTTCCAAGGGCAGATACAGAAGAGTTGAGGCATGGAAGGGGGGGAATGTGGGTGAAAAGTGATACAAGGCAGTGATCAGAGAAGGCCTCACGTGTAATTGATACGATGGGACTAGCAAGATCAAAGGGATGGCCATGAATGTGGGTTGGGAGTTTACATGGAGGGAGAGATTTAAGGAGGATAAGAGGGCAATGAACTCAGAGGAGAAGGAGCATGATGAGTTGAGATGGAGTCTGAAAGTTCCGAAGATGAGAAGTCGTTCGATGCAGAGGCTGAGGGTTCTGACTGGATCTCTCTGGAACTGACTGGAGTTCTGATAAATGGCCATTGACCTGAAACATTAACTGTTTCTCTCTCCACAGATCCTACCAGATCTGCTATTTTCAGCATGTTCTGTTTTTATTTCAGAATTCCAGCATCCACACATTTTGCTTTTGTATGAGTTCAACCCAGTGCATCAGTCTCTGGTCATTGAATCATTGCACAATGTGACCATATGCTCTTCTGTGGTAGCATGTGTGCTGTCACCCCAAAAGTAACTGGCATACAAGTCAATGGCAATTGAGAGAGATTATAAAACCCAGCCTAAGTAGCAATGGATTACTCCTCAAATAACATTTCATTATTGCGACAAGTATTGGAAACAATCCTACTGCACTGTAGTTGCTAACAGTTCCCCTCCACCTTCCTGGCTTCGGCATACATCACCATTGCTTTACTGTTGTAGGATCATAGTCCTGTAAATCCATGCCAAACAACATTGTGCAACAGTTCACGAAAGCAGTTCATCGCCATCTTCTCAAGAGCAACTAGGGATGGGTAATAAACGTTGGCCTCATCAGTGACACCCACATCCCAAGGATAAATATAAAGAATTAAATTGTGTATTTAAGTGCATGAATCAGAGCTTACAATCAGAGTATCTGCACCCTCTCTGTTTACATATCGCATCACATTCATGGATTATGCTCTCGTGCTGCGAGTGCAGTCTAGTATGCCCTACACTGGCAAGTGAATCATGACACACAGAAGAATTGTGACTGCTTCTCATCTGGTGCTGCAGATCAAAAATGTGACAGTGATGAGGCTTCAGAAATGGTACCTCACTTATCTGCTGCATGCAGGTGTACACTGCAGACCAATGTACTGAACTATCAACAGTTGTTACCTAGAAGCTCGCTATGACATAAAACATAAAGAGCATGGTCACCTCCAGGTCAGCCTGAGGAGGTTACCCAAAATCAGTGACTACCGCCCAGGGCAGACTCAGCCTGATTTTGCACTGGTCCTCCTTCAGCCCCTAATTAGTTGTGTTAGGTCTCTAAGGCTTCGTGGGGTAACTGTGGCTGATTGTTCTGCAGTGAAGACAGTGCCATAACTGACCTCCAACACTGGAATCCAACACACTATTTTTCAACAACTATCTTAGATGTTTGCTGTTTTAAGTAACTCCAACTCAGCAGGTAAGCTCAATACTCAATGGCTGTTTTCCCAAACACCAGTACAACACAGTACAGGTTGTCATTACTAAGTAATTGATGAAACTTTAATTGACTTACAAGCAGATTTCTTCAAAAAAAATTCAATAGCTCAATCTTTTTAAAAGGTGGAAAATCTGGGAATAATGCAAAAAGCAACAAAACTGCCACTGCCAAATTATCTACCCTTTTCAAATTACCTGGTAGTTTTTACATGCACCTCCACTTCAATTAAAGAGTGGCGGAAATCAGTTCCCAATAATCTTAAGCTAATGAAAAGTTGAAAAGATTTAAAATGATGCGCAATGTATATGTCAATCAGAATGCATGGAACTTGTAAGACCTTGATTCCACAGCACCTATCAGTACAAAAAATGGAATCTAACCTCTCTTTAGATGATCAAGTTTATGAATGTGCATCATGATGATGAGTACAGCAAGCAATTTAAAAAGTTTTCTTTTTAAAAATGAAGCACATGCCATCACTCAAGAATAAAAAGGCTTTTCAGAAAGTCTTCAACCAAGCTTGCCAAATCATAAACACAAACTGGGCACATTGTTCTTAAGAATGTATTGGAAAAGAGGACCAATTGTTGCATAAAATATCAGTGACAAAGAACAGATTACTGAATTTGGGTGTGTTGTCGGGGTCATTGCTAAAGAAGGATTACTCAAAGTTCCAATCTCTGCTCTGTGGTTCACTCATCTGAGAATAGGCCACCATTGCAGTACAAAGCTGTGCTTATGGTTAAACACATGAACATCATTCCCCCCCGAGTCCATTATGTGTACCACAGACATTAATCTGATGTATGTCAAGTACAAAACAAAATACAGTGGCAGTTATCAAAATTGATATTTAAAATATAATACAGGCAGGAAAAATAACTGCTATTGGAATGAAGTGAGTAAAATATACTCTGTTGGCTTTTAAAATGATGGGCTAAGAATTACTTTGTAAAGCACCATCTTCGAGATACATAGCAATCAAAGCAGAGATTCAGAAACAAAACTAAAAAGTATCTGTCCATATATAAAATTTGAATTTATCATTTTTAATCATCAAAATGTTAGAATATACTGTCATTATGAGAAATAGCACAGGTCCCTAGTTAAATGTGCATTCAATTCTTTGAATATTCAAACTACACTGAATATTAACTCATCTGCTTTATGTTTTTAGTCATCAGTACATGTGTCAACTGCAAACCTAAAAATGCCACTGAAAATAGATTTGAGCATGTGTGGTGCTCTTGTGGTGTTGTCAGCAGTGTTCTGTACTTAATTAAACCCGAATGATCAGAGCAAATAGGTGTACAGTACTGCACTACACCCATGCCCACTAGCTTTACAGCAAAGTAGTTTATTCTATTTTCTGTTATATTCCTCTCCACCCACTACCCCCCCAATCTCCGACCATAAAGATGACTTATGCTAGGGTACAGTTCCATCGGCTGTCAGCTCTCTGGTATATCGCAAAGTGGCTTTTTTCACATAACCCCAGAAAGACAGCACATCAGCAGGCCAGTTAGACATGGGCAGCCTCGCAGCCGACCCTGATTTTGTCCTCAATCCCACCAACACTCGAGCTCTGCCTAATATCACTGCAATTTGTCCCCTCCCCAGCCCGAATAAGGAAGCCAACTAAACAATCCTACTGCTTCAGCTGAAATCAATTATTTCAGTATAGACCTGGGATCAAACATAACAGCCTCTTCCCCTGTATGGCAGAAAATCACGTAGGGTAGCCATTGTTACGTTTTTCCCAACTGATCATGTTTAATATAAAAGGAACAGCTGAAATTTCTAAGATATCTACAGAAACTCAAGCATAAAGAAGTAGTCAAGCATCTACCATAAAGGAACTGTATTCTTTTGGTCCAGCTGTCAATGATATCACAATGGACTAAACTAAAACTTTGTGGGTTTTATTATTTGAATGAACCACTGCAAAACTCCTACAAAATCATTTTAAATAGAAATAACTTTTACACTGCATTATAAAACACCATTAGCACGAAAAGACATAAGGCAGAGAGTTAAAATTTGAAACTCCTTACTCTACATCCCATCTTAATTCCAACACTGTGGAGAAGGGACCCTGCCTATATCATTGTCCCCATTTGATTAGATTACTGCCAAATGTATGCTATGGGTTTCCAGAACAGGTTCTGCAAAAGAAAATCATTCACTTCCAGAGAAAATCTTAATACGTGTTTTTGCCAACAGAATGCACTTTTAAGAATGCTAAATGTTAAAATAGACTAGGACAATTTGAAATGCTTGTGCATAAATGCAAAACAGCAATTTTCAGATCTTGATGACATATTCCTTTTTACTGACAAAATAAGAATGTTATATAAGTGTTAGTCCTCTATGAAGTAAACAGAAGTACTTCTCAATAATTCTGCCTTGGGTTTTTTAATAATCAGAGTCAATTATGGCACAGAAAGAGGCCATTCAGCCTATCAAGTCCATGCCAGCTCTCCACGGAGCAATCCAGTCAGTCTGGTTCCCTTGTTTGGTCCCCATAGCCCCGGAAGTTCATTTCCTTTAAGTGGCCATCCAATTTCCTTTTGAAGTCATTGATTGTCTCCACTTTCACCATCCTTATGGGCAGCAAGTTCCAGGTCATTAACACCCGCTATGTAAAAAGGTTCTTCCTCACATTTCCCCGACATCTCTTGCCCAAAACCTTCAATCTGTATCCCCTAGTACTTGCACCATTAATTAACAGGAACTGTTTTTCCTTGTCTAACTTATCTATGCCTATCACAATCTTGCACATCTCTTTAAAATCTCCCTTCAATCTCCTTTGCTCTAAAGAAAACAACACCAGCTTTTACAACCTAACCTTGTAACTAAAATCCTCCATCCCAGGAACCATTCCGGTAAGTCTTCTCTTCACCCTCCTCTGCACATCCTTTCAAAGTATGGTGAGCAGAACTGGACGCAATACTCCAGCAGGGCCTAACCAGGGCTTTAGAAAGGTTCAGCATAACCTCTCTGCTTTTGTACTCAATGCCCCTAATTATGAAGCCCAAGATCCCATATACTTTGCTAACCACTCTCTCAATATGTCCTGCCACCTTCAAAGATCAATGTACATGTACCCCAAGGTCCCTCTGTTCCTGCACACCCTTTAGAACTGTGCCATTAAGTCTATATTGCCTCATTCTTTCTGCCAAAATGCATCACCTCATATTTGTTAGTATTAAATTCCATCCGCCACCTGTCTGCCCATTTTGCTAGCCTATGTCCTGTTGCAGGTGGTTCGTATCATCCACATTGTTTTCCACACCTCCCA
This sequence comes from Heterodontus francisci, assembly GCF_036365525.1. Lineage (NCBI taxonomy): Eukaryota > Metazoa > Chordata > Chondrichthyes > Heterodontiformes > Heterodontidae > Heterodontus > Heterodontus francisci. The sequence continues at coordinate 191,841,371 of NC_090372.1, read as the reverse complement.
AGTTTGGTGTCATCGCCAAATCTTGAAATTCAACTCTATTTCAAGATCCAAGTCATCACAGCCCTGTAATGCCCAGCTTTTCCAATCTCTTGATTAGCAGCCCTAATGGCAATGGAATAAATGCATTTATATTAGGTCACGTGGAAAGCATTCCTATGCATTCTTCAGAAAGGGGAAGAAAAGTAACAGAGAAAAGTTAAGGGCATGAATGCCAATTCAATGCGTGAGATGTGAGAAGCAACAAATTTTTGTTGAAGAGGTTGTGGTTGAAAAGGCTTTCTAAGATGAAGAAAGAAAGAAAATAGTTGTTGGGTTTAGGAAGGGAGTTCCAGTGGAAATAGTCCCAGCATCTCAAGTGCCTTTTCAAAACTATAATTCCTCATTCCTAATAGATACACTCTCTAAGTCTTTAATAGTCTTTCTACAATGGGTGCCCAAAACTGCTCAGTGGTCAAACTATTTCCTTTTACACAATTATCATTAACTCTCTGTTCTTCTACTCCCTGCTGATAAAATTAAAACTGCTACTGGCCTTTCATTCATAGCTTTATCTGTCTGCATTCAGACTTTCAAGGAATTATGTAGCTGATCCCCTATGTGTCGCTGCTCATTCCTACTCTTCAGCATCTTTCCATTCAGCGTACATTCCATTCCTGGTTTTCTTCCACCCAAAATTTATTAACACATATTTCTCCACATAAAATTGGATCTGCTACCTATCTGCCCAATCCACTAACTTATTGATTTCTGCCTAACGTCTTTTACAGTCTGCCTCACCGTTTGCCAAATCCCTACTTATATGTCATCAGCAAATTTTATATTCCCCATGATAACGTCCAAATCATCTATATGTAAACAAGAGAACAATACTGGATGCAGCACTGACCCCTGGGGTACAACACGTCCAACCCTTTTCCATTTTGAGCAACACCCATAAATTTCTTGGATGAGGTGCCCCCATTAAAGGACAGATGTCCACCAAATATTCCCTTGCAGCCCTTTATCAGCTTGCAGCTTCTCGCGATACATGGGACAACAACTAACATTCATTTGTTTAAACATGAACAGAGAATACAAGAACACAAGAACTAGGAGCAGAAATAGACCATATGGCCCATCGAGCCTGCTCCGCCATTCAAAATAATCATGGCTGATCTTGGGCTTCAATTCCACTTTCCTGCCTGCTCCCTTTATCCCTTGATTCCCTGCGAGACCAAAAATCTGTCTACCCCACCCTTAAATGTATTCAATGATGGAGCATGCACAAACCACTTGGGTAGAGAATTCCAAAGATTCACAACCCTTTGAGTGCTGTAATTTCTCATCTCAGTCCTGAATGATTGGTCCCTTACCCCGAGACTGTGTCCCCATGTTCTGAATTCCCCGACCAACGGGAATAGTCTCTCAGCTTCTAGCCTGTCAAGCCCTTTCAGAATCTTGTATGTCTCAATTAGACTGCCTCTCATTCTTCTAAATTCCAGAGAATATCGGCCCAATTTACTCAGCCTATCATAGGACAACCCCCTCATCCCAGGGACCAATTTAGTAAATCTTCACTGCACTGCCTCCAGTGCAAGTATATCCTTTCCTAAATGTGGAGACCAAAGCTGCACAGAGTATTCCAGGTGCGGTCTCACCAAAGCCCTGTACAATTTTAGTAAGACTTCTTTACTCCTGTACTCCAATCCCCTTCAATAAAGCATAATATGCCATTTGCCTTCCTAACAGCCTGCTGCACCTACAAGTTAACTTTGTGCGTTCCTTGTACGAGTACCCCCCAAGTCTCTCTGAACAGCAACACTTACCAGTTTCACACCTTTTAAAAAATATTCTGCTTTTCTATTTTTATGACCAAAGTGAACAATTTCACACTTCCCTATATTATGCTCCATTTGGCATCTTGTTGCCCACTCACTTAACCTGTCTACATCTCTTTGCAGCCTCTCTTCCTCCTCCCCACAGCTTACTTTTCCACCAAGCTTTGTATCATCAGCAAGCTTAGATACATTACTCGCTGTCTTTTCATCCAAGTCATTAATATAAAGTGTAAATAACTGAGGCCCCAGCACTGATCCTTGCAGCACCCCACTATTCACTGCCTGCCAACTTGAAAATGCCCCATTTGTGCCCACTCTCTGCTTCCTGTCTGTTAACCAATCCTCTATCCATGCTAATATATTACCCTCAACACCATGAGACCTTACCTTGCCTATTAATCTTTTATGTGGTACCTTATCGAATGCCTTTTGAAAATACAAGTATACTACATCTACTGGTTCCCCTTTATCTACCCTACTAGTTACATCCTCAAAAAATTCTAATAAATCTGTCAAACAGGATCTCCCTTTAGTAAAACCATGCTGATATTCTAACCATACTATGCTTTTCTAAGTGCAATGTTAAGATTTCTTTAATAATAGTTTCCAGCATCTTCCCAATGACTGATGTTAGGCTAACTGGCCTGTAGTTCCCTGTTTTCTCTCTACCTCCTTTCTCGAAAAGCGGTCTAACATTTGCCAACTTCCAATCTGACAGGACCATTCCTGAATCTAAGGAATTCTGGAAAATCATAGCCAGCGCATCCACTATCTCTGCAGCTATCTCTATTAGATGTTGACCACCTGGCCCCGGGGACTTGTCAGATTTTAGTCCCTCAAGTTTCTCCAATACTTCTTCTTGGCTGATATCAATTTCCTTAATTTCCTCACTTGTTTAGCCCCCTAGGTTACTGCCTATTTCTAGTATGGAACTTGTGTCTTCTATGCATTAATATGCTCTGAGAAGCGAATATATATTGTTTCAAAACACACATAATCAATGAGTAATGGAATCACAAGGTTCAAGATTAATAAAGAAATTGTACACCACATGTGACATCCTTCTTTAGAAGATCTATTTTTGCTTCTTCCATGCTCAAAAATGGTGCAGCTCAAATAATCCATCTATCACACCAAGGGCACCATAATCATTACATAACATTTTACCATAACTGTTAAAAATAGTCATGCAAGTGACTAAGTAGGAGGCAATAAATTATGGACCTACAGTTCTATAGAATTAAAACAAGCCTAACTCTAGATAGAAGCAATATTTTAATTAGAAACATAGAAAATTACAGCACAGAACTAGGCCATTTGGCCTGTTGTGTCTGTGCCAGCCGAAAAAGAGCTATCCAGCCTAATCTCACTTTCCAGTTCTTGGTTTGTAGGTGACGGTACCTCAAGCACATCCAATGTACTTTTAAAATGCGATGACGGTTTTTGCCTCGATCACCCTTTCTGCGAATGTGTTCCAAACCCCCATTACCCTCAGTAAAAAGATTTCTCTTCAACTCCCCTCTAATCCTTCTAGCAATTACATTAAATCCAAGCCCTCTGGTTACTGACCTCCCTGCTAATGGAAATAGGACCTTCCTATTCACCTTATTTAGGCCCCTATCCTATTACCCTATTAAGTAAGGTAATATAGTAATGCATACCACACATATGATTATACATTTTTTAAAAAAGAGTGTTAAAAATGGTCAGCAAAAAGAAACAATCTTAAGCTGCTTTCAATGTTTCTCTGGGTTACCTTTCACATAATTCTAAAGTGTTTCATATTTATCTATTGAACAAAGTGAATTTTTGTTTATAAAGCTTTCTTGGCAGGTGAAATGAAGAACCCTGCTGATCAGAAAAGACCAAAAAAAAATGTGCTAATCTATTTTACTACAATGAATTATCACCCTTAGGATAGTGAACTAAAGGTATGTAAATCATGTCCTCAACAATCATAGTGACCTTAATGTTCATGTACAGTAGGTTATCATCTTCTCAACATTTCAGTTAGTCACTTGCATTAACAGAGCACTAGATTTCTAAGCTTCTATGCTCAAAGGTTTGATTTCTTTCTCTTTTTTAAAGGAATTACATATTTTCAGATGCTGCCTATATTGCTGGCTGGCTGAGCCTGGAACTTTCTGCTAGCAGATGGCACTTTTGCCACCAGGCTTAGACAAAGCACAAACTGTGCTCTACTAATGAGGCCCTGTCACAGATTCTATTGCGAGCTGCCCTGTGGCTACACCGCCTGACCTGCCCACATTTCTTGCGAATGTTGAACAAGGACTGACATGCAGAACATTTCAAATAAAACTCAAATTCAGTGATTGCTATCCCCTGGCTTGCCTAAAAATGCATACAATGCTTAGCTGTCCAACCATATATAGAAAGTTCTAGGCTGCAAAAGAAAAATATTTGTGAAAAATCAAGTCTAAAAAGGGGCGAGTTAATTATTTTTTCCAAAAGTATGTTAGGACAAGAATTACCTCCCTTGAAAATTTATTGCAAAGCATTTGCACGATACATTTAAGCAATAAAATCATAGATTTATTGCTAAAGAACGCAAAAACATAAACCTTGTTCATTTTATGAAGTGTTAGTAGCCTTTGTATCTCTTTTAAGCTCTACTCTTCAGTGTTCAAGTCACAAAGAACCAACTGCAAAATAAAATTGTTAATTTGATTTATGTGATTAATATTGAAGCACATTAATATTATATATACACACACACATACATATATATATATATTATATATTTAAATCAGTTCCGACATCCCACTGAGATGATATCACCAGTGAAACTCCATGACAGCAGCTTCAAGGAATGGCACAAGAAAGGCATTACATGGGATAAGTTAACTGCTTCACCATACTTTCAACACTTTGGAAAGGGGTCCAGGAGGGCTTTGGAAATACTATACCCCATATCCAATTACATTCATTTTCAACTTGCGACTGGCAGGGTGAAGAATTCTCCATTGCTCACAGGCTCGTGCAGATTTAATTCTTGGGATCAAGAAGATGCATTCCTTTCTTGTGGTTCAGCCCAATTCCCTACCAGATGTGGAAAAATAAAAACTGGGACATTTGCCAATCAGAACAAGTACTGCATGGGCCATGGATAGAGTTGAAAGAACATAGGTATGTTGCCCATCCTGGAAGGATCATCCTTCATCTACCCAAAGTCCACACAGCTGAGACGACCCAAGGGAAAACTGCTTTAGGGACAAGCCCGGCGTCCCACTAAATTCCTACAGGTACCCACCACTGGTTCAACCCAATGCAACTCCTCACTACCTTGTCCTTCCATGGGTCCCAAGTTTCAACAAATCAGGTCCCATCACTGAGTATTCCAACTCCAATCTTTCATTGCAATGATCTGTCCTACATATCCCATACAAAATAATTAACTGCACATAGAAACTTCTTACCAAAATTACATAGAATGTACAGCACATGAATCAGGCCTTTTGGTCTAATTGGTCTCTGCTGGTGTTTACATTCCAGAAAATCCTCCTTTCACTTTAATTACCTCTTCCCATGCTGCCCTTGTATCTCTCTAGTCCTTTCTCACCGGTACTACACAATTTTTAAAATACAGTAAAACAATCATGGAGTTATCCTTGGATATTTTGATAATATATCTTATCTCATCTTTCCTGTTCTTTTTCTGCCATTCTTTCTCAGATTGGTTTATTTTCTATTTCGCTATAGTGCGCCTGTTAGGCCTATCAAGGACACCAGTTTTGTTCACTTTTCCCACTTGTCCCATAGAATACTTCCAAAGTGAGAAAAACGAGAATGGGATTATTCAAACACTTATTTTAACATTCAATAACGTCACCTATGTAATTATGGATGGTAAGATAGTTGTACAGACACCTATAATCCAAAACAATACAAAACGTTGGAGTAATTGTAACCAGACACCCATTGGGAAACTGACTTCATGAGGTCTTCTATCCATTTCATACACCGTTCAATTTTAATTTTCCATTAACTTCAAGTAAAACAGACGGCCGATCTGATCTCGACGTTTTCCTATCATGTGGGGCTTAAGTTAAAATTGCCAAAAGAATTTAGAAGGGTACTTTATTCCACTCTAGGATTGCTTACAAAGTTCAAGTACATCGCTTGCAGCACTCCACTGGACTACATTTGCAGTAAAAAAATTACCATGCACAGATATTCCCAGCCATAAATCAGATTTATAGAAACTAGAAATTGATGCAGTTAAGCTATTTTTATAGGTTCCAAATGCCTTCCTATATGAATTATCTTTTGTAGGTCTCCAATTACTCCCTACAATTTCAAATTTACCCTCCAAGTGCATATCCTTTAGCTTGCCACACAAAATGAAAAGATCACAATATTTTAAACAGGAGCGATTTTGAAATCTGATGCATTTAAGGCTCAAAATGAATAAGATTTTTTAAAAATATGCAAACAAAACTATCTCAGAACTCACAGATTTTCACTCATCTAAGTTTTCCTTTGAAACTAATTTTACTATTACCCTCAGCCTTTAAAGCATGTAAAAGCTGATAGTATAAAGGAGACAGTATCACCATCCTGACTAAACCTCTCAAACAGCTCAGCCTACTGCATTTCTCACTTTAATATGTAATATTCTGGGAAAACCGGACGAGGCTGTAGGTGGACAAGAACCCATAGCTGCAATTTTCCCAGCACGGACACGTGCAAAATGACAGTTTTGGTGGGGCATTAATTGCCTGTTTTATTTTATGCATTTTTGTTTTGAAAGATTACTCCTGGTGTTAATCACAATACTAGCAGCTTCATCAATAATGACTGCAAATTAACACATGCAGCTCCTATAACTATTTTTTTTTTAAAGATTTATCATGGCTGAATTAAAAGGACAATAATAGCTTCATTTTTTTTTTAAGATGTTTTTTCTACCTCAACAGTAACCTTAAAAAAATAAAAACACCTCTTGATCAGGGGAATGGTGGCGCCTTTAATCCAACTCCATCATGCTATCAGCAATACATTTTAAATTGGACAAATGACCAACATGCTACCTCCGATCTACACAAAAGTTGCGATTATCCACAAGCGTAGCACTAAAGTATGCCATTTAGTGACTGTGTTTCCAAGACTGCAGAGGAAAACACAATTATTTACTCCAGTTGACTGAAGGAAAAATTGTCTACACAGGGGTCTTTTTTAGGTGCTCAAGAATTAGCCAAATCTACAAATTTCAGGAAAGAAATATAATTAGAACTAGTCAAAAATTTTACCTTTAATCCTCCCTTGCTTTTAGGGATTAACTATCACAACAGCATTTTTGCGTGGTAGTGGGAAAGAAAATCACAAAAGCATCACGTAGAACCAAATTTTCTTCCTCCAACCCAACTCTAAAAATATAAGGAGTCTGATGTTTTCCGTTCAATTAAATTGCTTGTTAACTAAATTTATGCCAAACCTGGAGTTATCGGTTTATTCTCCAGCTAATTCTGCGATTTTCTGAATTTCTTGACTTGATAATTTATGTTTGTCTATGACAAAAAAGTGGGTGTATATCTGCTGTTACAAAATCTGCACATATATTAGTTCCAAGCTGTCTGCAAACCAATATATGTTAAAGTAGTGCAATTACAATTGCAGAATAAGGTAGAAAATGTGTTTTCATTTGTCCTCAGGATTTGGGCAATATTGATCAAGCCACATTCATTCCACATCCTTAGATGTCTAACAGTGCGGTGGTGAGTCTTTTCCTTGAACCACTGTATTCCTTGTGAAATCAATGTTGCTGCAGGGGTATTCTGTAGAGAATTCCAAAATAATGAAACAGCAATGATGAAGGAACAGTGAAATATGTGCAAGTCAGCATGGTGTGCAAGTTGGAGGGGAAATTAGAGGTGATAGTACTGCTGCTCTTGACCTTCTCAGTGATTGGTGGAGTGGAGTGACTTGCTAATTAAAGAAATCTTGCTGAGTTACTGTAATGCATTCTGTAGATGGTATATATGCATGCACAGGTTGCTAGCGGTGGAGGGGAGCAATATTGAATTCAGTGACAATAATTAGATTTTATATTTGGGAACACTTCAATATTGAGTATTATGGATTTATGCTGCAGATGACACATGATACCCAGAAAATATTTACATAACTAAGCTGAAACGAAAGGATGACAGAGAGAAAAAAGTGAGAGGGAGAGAAAGAGTGACAGAGAAAGAGTGATAGAAAGAAAGTACTTCCATTTATATAACGCCTTTCACAACCACAGGACACTCCCAAGCACTTTGCAGACAGTGAAGTACTTTTGAAGGGTAGTCATTGTTATAACGCAAGAAATGTCTTGGCCAATATTTATCCCTTAATCAACATCAAAAATAGATATGCTCCTTTGACAGCTCAGTTGACTAAACACACAATGTGATGCTGTGCCATGTACAGCCAGTCTACAATTAGCTTCTACATCCATTTACATGTAAGGGGAGGAGAGCAATGCAAGGTAAAGCAGGAAGCAGGCAGAAGAAAATAAGTCTGCATTTATACAGCACCTTTCAGGACAACCCAAAGTGCTTTAACACCAATGAAGTACTTTTGAAGTGTAATCACTGTTGTAATGTAGGAAGCAATTTGAACACAGCAAGCTCCCAGAAAGAGCAACAAAATAAATGATCAGATCATCTGTTTTAGGTGTAGGTAGAGGGGTAAATGTTGGCTGGGACAATCCCATTCCAGACTCTCTAACCTCTGAAGTAGTGCTGTGGGTCTTTTATATCCACCTGAAGGGGCAGACAGGGATCGATTTAATGTCTCATCTGAAAGATGGCACCGCCGACAGTGCAGCACTCCGCAGTACTGCACTGGAATACCAACTTAGACTTTGCGTTCAAGAGAAAAAGTTACAGTTCAAGCGCCTGTTAGTAACCAAGTGATCCCTGCTGGAAGTATATCTGCGCGGATATCAGGCGAGGGCATGATTAGTTTTAACTGCGATTACCCCATATTCCACAAACCCCCTGTCCACTCCCCTTTAAACACTCTCTGCCCAGGTTCTCACATTAACAAAGATTGATTTGGGTGAAAAAGTTGCCAACACCTATGAAACCATGGGTGATCTCCCTTGAAAGAAACAGAAAGGGAGAAAAAAAAACAAAGAAAAAAATCATAGAAGAAAATTTTTTAAAAGTTAAACATTCAAAAAAAAGTATTTAGCATTGCTTAGAAAGGTCACTCTCTTCAAAGCATTTGCCAACTCCCCTTTGCTTGGAGAGGGCGAGGGGAAAGAACAAGAGCACTGCATCATTTTCATCATGACAATATCACACACAATTGACATTATGATGTGTTTCAGCATGATTTATCATTGCATCTGTGAAAGGAAGATTTGCCAAATACCTTTCGGCAAAGATAGGGAATCTTTAAAGCTATTTCAAAAATATAGCTACGATTCAATTAATTAACTGCCTTTATACGAGGAATGCCTACCTTGCGTCTCAATTAACTGGCAAGATACAATAAACTTTGGAGCATTTTCTAACCATTATTTATTTTGCGCATGCAGGAAATTTTTTCCCCAATTTAAGCTTTGGTTTTTTACTTTGAGAAAACTTGCCACCAAGGTCAGTACCCACATGATGTAAGATTATTAAATCATTCAAAATGCACTAAAATCTTTCTAAGTATTCATAAAGCACACAGAGGCAAGTATAAATAAGATAGGTCAATCAGCTGATCCTTCCATAAAAATCCATGGTTCCCCATCACAGCATCCAAATGTCCCTTGAATGGCCCACAGATTTTACTGCCACTACTCTACCAGGAAGACAATTACAGGCATAAAAACTTGCGTGTGGGTTTTTCTGACATCAGTCCAGAGCTTGCCTTTTACCAGTTTGTACAAACGTTGCCTTATCTTTCACTTGTAATTTAACTTAAAATAATGTTTAGGATTTTTACATAGAAATGAACAATGAATCAGAGGCATGGCAATAGATAGAACAATTACAAGCTACATCTATCAAGCTGTCACACATTATTTACTTATCATTAAGTCGTTCCATGCTGAGGTGACCTGGTTAATATGCTTTTAAGAGTGTACCCCAAAGATGTAATCTGTTTTCCAACTAAATTAAAATGTTGACATATAAATACTTGCAGAAGAGTGCAATTGACTAACTGTGGTATACTGAATTAGATTATGAGTCCTGCTGTTTCTCAAATTGCCTTGTAAATTTTCTTCAGCCCGAATCCTTATCCTTTTTCATAACATGAAGGGTTTTATTTAATTACTTAGAATTAAATATTTTTCACTAAACATTAATGAAAATATTGAAACGGCTATGGAATACTGAAGAACTTTATTACAGCAACCACAATCTATCCATTGAGTAAACTTTGAAATATAAATACAGTTTGGGGAACACCAATGAAGAGATGTTGCTTTTACTTAATAAAGGGATAGCTTTCATTACAATGTTTTTGTCAGCAATTTTACAAACAAAAAAACGAAATGACAAATTAGTTTAATGTGGTTTTAATGAACACTTAAGTGCTTCCTATGCTGAATAAGGAGTCCAGTGTATCTCATGCTATAAATAGCTTGGGGTCCACATTCCAGCATAAAACACAATGGAACATTCATTAGCAGTCAGCTAGGAAAAAAATGCATTTTAAAAAAAAAACAAGCTCCCTTGACAGTGCTCTTGATCATCTATACTCACTCCAAGAATATGACTTTAGACACAAATAAATAGCCACTCAATTGGCCACATTGATGAATTGCTTTAATCTACTAAATTCAAATAATATCTTAACCTAAAGTATGGTGAATTAGTGGCAGCGTTTCCCAGAAGCACAGAATAACCAAAAGCACCTACACTCTAACAAAGATGAGTACACTTAGCATTTCAAAAGCAACTGAAGCTCCCTAATGATTTGTTTGCACAGCTTTTCCCCCCATAATTCAATCGTTGAAATTAAATTCCTTCTGTGGCTTTCTTCATGCTTAGCCTACTTGATTCCTCATCTTCATTCAAACACTCCTTAAAGCCGACTACTTTGTTCAAGCTTTGGTCACCAATATCTCCATCACTGGTTCAGTGTCAACTTTGATCTGATTATGCTCCTGTGAAGCACATTGGTCACACCGCACCAAACAGCACGACAAAAAAAGGAAAGAAGGTACCAGCCCTTTGTTTTGCAAGCTGGAACGTCAGAACTGTGTGTCCTGGCCTGTTGGGAGACCTTACACAAGTCAATGATTCTCGGAAGACCGCCATCATTAACAACGAGCTCAGTAGACTCAATGTGGACATTGCAGCACTTCAGGAGACACGCCTCCCTGTGAGCGGATCTCTGAGAGAGCAAGACTACACCTACTTCTGGCAGGGTAGGGATCCTGAAGAACCAAGACAGCATGGAGTGGGCTTCGCCATCAGAAACTCTTTGCTCAGCAAGATAGAGCCACCTTCAAATGGCTCGGAATGCATACTGTCCGTCTGACTGCTCACCGCCTCTGGTCCAGTACACCTACTCAACATCTATGCTCCAACATTCTGCTTCCCACCTGAAATTAAAGACCAGTTCTACGGGGAACTCCATAATATCATTAGTAGCATTCCCAACACCAAACATTTGTTCCTGCTGGGGGACTTTAACTCCAGGGGTGGGGCTGACCATGACTCATGGCCCTCCTGCCTTGGGCGCTATGGCATTGGAAGGATGAATGAGAGTAGACAGAGACTGCTTGAGTTGTGTACCTATCACAACCTCTGCATCACCAACTCGTTCTTTCATACTAAACCCTGTCACCAGGTTTCATGGAGGCACCAAAGATCACGTCGTTGGCACCAGCTGGACCTCATCGTCACAAGGCGAGCCTCTTTAAACAGCGTTCAAATCACAAGCAGCTTCCAAGTGCAGACTGCGACACCGACCACTCCCTGGTGTGCAGCAAGGTTAGCCTCAAACCAAAGAAGCTGCATCACTCCAAGCAGAAGCGCCGCCCACGCATCAACACGAGCAGAATTTCTCATCCACAGCTGTTACATAAGTTTCTAAATTCACTTGAAAAAGCCATTCAAAACACTCCTACAGGGGATGCAGAGACCAAGTGGGCCCACATCAGAGACGCCATCTATGACTCAGCAATGACCACCTACGGCAAACGTGAGAAGCAGAATGCGGACGGGTTTCAATCTCACTTTGAAGAGCTGGAACCTGTCATAGCCGCTAAGCGCAATGCACTGTTGAACTACCAAGAAAGCCCCCAGTGAGTTAACATCCGTAGCACTTAAAGTAGCCAGAAGCGCTGCACAAAGAACAGCCAGGCGCTGCGCAAGTGACTACTGGCAACACCTAGGCAGTCGTATTCATCTGGCCTCCGATACCGGAAACATCTGAGGAATGTATGATGGCATTAAGAGAGCTTTTGGACCATCAGGAAGATCATCCCCCTCATGTCTAAATCAGGGGACGCAATCACTGACCAACGCAAGCAAATGGACCGCTGGGTAGAACTGTACTCCAGGGAAAATGTTGTCACTGAGACAATGCAGCCCAGTCTCTGCCAGTCATGGATGAGCTGGACGAACAGCCAACAAGATCGGAACTCAGTGATGCCACTGATTCTCTAGTCAGTGGAAAAGCCCCTGGGAAGGACGGCATTACCCCTGAAATAATCAAGAGTGCCAAGCCTGCTATACTCTCAGCACTCCATGAACTGCTTCGCCTGTGCTGGGATGAGGGAGAAGTACCACAGGACATGCGTGATGCCAATATCATCACCCTCTATAAGAATAAGGGTGACCGCAATGACTGCAACAACTACGGTGGAATCTCTCTGCTCAGCATAGTGGGGAAAGTCTTCGCTCGAGTCATTTTAAACAGATTCCAGATGCTGGCTGAGCGTGTCTACCCTGAGGCACAGTGTGGCTTTTGAGCAGAGAGATCGAGCATTGACATGGTGTTCTCCCTTCGCCAACGACAGGAGAAATGCCACGAACAACAGATGCCCCTCTACGTTGCTTTCACAGATCTCACCAAAGCCTTTGACCTCATCAGCAGACATGGTCTCTTCAGACTACGAGCAAAGATCGGATGTCCACCAAAGCTACTAAGTATCATCACCTCATTCCATGACAATATGAAAGGCACAATTCAGTATAGCGGCGCCTCATCAGACCCCTTTCCTATCCCGAATGGCGTGAAACAGGGCTGTATTCTCGCACTTACACTGTTTGGGATCTTCTTCTCCCTGCTGCTCTCACATGCATTCAAGTCTTCAGAAGAAGGAATTTTCCTCCTCACAAGATCAGGGGGCAGGTTGTTCAACCTTGCCCGTCTTAGAGCGAAGACCAAAGTACGGAAGGTCCTCATCAGGGAACTCCTCTTTGCTGACGATGCTGCATGAACATCCCACACAGAAGAGTGTCTGCAGAGACTCATCGACAGTATTGCGGCTGCCTGCAACGAATTTGGCCTAACCATCAGCCTCAAGAAAACGAACATCATGGAACAGGACATCAGAAATGCTCCATCCATCAATATCGGCGATCACGCTCTGGAAGTGGTTCAAGAGTTCACCTACCTAGGCTCAACTATCACCAGTAACCTGTCAGAAATCAACAAGCATATGGGAAAGGCATCCGCTGCTACGTCCAGACTGGCCAAGAGTGTGGGAAAATGGCGCACTGACACGGAACACAAAAGTCTGAGTGCATCAAGCCTGTGTCCTCAGTACCTTGCTCTACGACAGCGAGGCCTGGACAATGTATGTCAGCCAAGAGCGACGTCTCAATTCATTCCATCTTCGCTGCCTCCGGAGAATCCTTGGCATCAGGTGGCAGGACTATATCTCCAACACAGAAGTCCTCGAGGCGGCCAACATCCCCAGCATATATACCCCACTGAGCGAGCGGCGCTTGAGATGGCATGGCCATGTGATGCGCATGGAAGATGGCAGGGTCCCCAAAGACACATTGTACAGCGAACTCGTCACTGGCATCAGACCCACCGGCCGTCCATGTCTCCGCTTTAAAGACGTCTGCAAACACGACATGAAGTCCTGTGACATTGATCACAAGTCGTGGGAGTCTGTTGCCAGCGATCGCCAGAGCTGGCGGACAGCCATAAAGGCAGGGCTAAAGTGTGGCGAGTCGAAGAGACTTAGCTATTGGCAGGAAAAAAGACAGAAGCGCAAGGGGAGAGCCAACTGCGAAACAGCCCCGACAATCAATTTTATCTGCAGCACCTGTGGCAGAGTCTGTCACTCTAGAAATTGGCCTTTATAGCCACTCCAGGCGCTGCTTCACAAACCACTGACCACCTCCAGGTGCTTACCCATTGTCTCTCGAGACAAGGAGGCCAAAGAAGGAGAAGCAGCAGTACATTGGTACATTTTACTATGTTAAAAGTAATATATAAATGCAAGTTGTTGAGGTTGTCCATGTTCTAACTCACACCAAGACCCACGCCACGTTCTCTGACCTACACTGGCTCCCCGTTCAGCAATGCCTTGATTTTATAATTCTCATACTTGATTTCCTTCCATCTTAGGTAGCCTTGTCTTTGGCTGCCCCAGCGCTAAGCTTTGGAATTCCCTCTCGAAATCTATACCTCTCTCTCCTGCTTTAGCCCACTCCTTAAAATCCACCTGTCTGACCAAGCATTTGCTCACCTCTCCCATTATTTCTTTGGTTTAGCATCAACTTTTAAATTTGTTTATGCTCCTGTGAAGCACCTTGGGACATTTTACTATTTTAAAGGCATAATATAGATGCAAATTGCTGTTATAAAAAAAAATTAGATGATTACACCACCCTCTAGAGAACACTTAACTCTCCATCTTAAATCATCACAAGTCACTGACAAGAAGTGGATAGTGAGCCAAGAAATAATGTGTCAGCTTGGCTCAGTTAGTAACACTCACACCTGCATCAGGAATTCGGGGTTTCCAGATCATCTCCAGAATTTGGACGCATAATCTGGGTTAACAGTCCTTCTCTTTGGCCTCCTTATCTCGGGAGACAATGGGTAAGCACCTGGAGGTCGTCAGTGGTTTGTGAAGCTGCGCCTGGAGTGGCTATAAAGGCCAATTCTAGAGTGACAGACTCTTCCACAGGTGCTGCAGAAAAATTTGCTTGTCGGGGCTGTTACACAGTTGGCTCTCCCCTTGCGCCTCTGTTTTTTTTCCTGCCAACTACTAAGTCTCTTCGACTCGCCACACTTTAGCCCCGTCTTTATGGCTGCCCGCCAGCTCTGGCGAACACTGGCAACTGACTCCCACGACTTGTGATCAATGTCACAGGTTTTCATGTCGCGTTTGCAGACGTCTTTAAAGCGGAGACATGGACGGCCGGTGGGTCTGATACCAGTGGCGAGCTCGCTGTACAATGTGTCTTTGGGAATCCTGCCATCTTCCATGCGGCTCACATGGCCAAGCCATCTCAAGCGCCGCTGACTCAGTAGTGTGTATAAGCTGGGGATGGTGGCCGCCTCGAGGACTTCTGTGTTGGAGATACGGTCCTGCCACCTGATGCCAAGTATTCTCCGGAGGCAGCGCAGGTGGAATGAATTGAGACGTCGCTCTTGGCTGACATACGTTGTCCAGGCCTCGCTGCCATAGAGCAAGGTACTGAGGACACAGGCTTGATACACTCGGACTTTTGTGTTCCGTGTCAGTGCGCCATTTTCCCACACTCTCTTGGCCAGTCTGGACATAGCAGTGGAAGCCTTTCCCATGCGCTTGTTGATTTCTGCATTGAGAGACAAGTTGCTGGTGATAGTTGAGCCTAGGTAGGTGAACTCCTGAACCACTTCCAGAGCGTGGTCACCAATATTGATGGATGGAGCATTTCTGACGTCCTGCCCCATGATGTTCATTTTCTTGAGGCTGATGGTTAGGCCAAATTCATTGCAGGCAGCCGCAAACCTGTCGATGAGACTCTGCAGACACTCTTCTGTGTGGGATGTTAAAGCAGCATCGTCAGCAAAGAGGAGTTCTCTGATGAGGACTTTCCGTACTTTGGACTTCGCTCTTAGACGGGCAAGGTTGAACAACCTGCCCCCTGATCTTGTGTGGAGGAAAATTCCTTCTTCAGAGGACTTGAACGCATGTGAAAGCAGCAGGGAGAAGAAAATCCCAAAAAGTGTGGGTGCGAGAACACAGTCCTACGCAGTAGTAAAAGAGTTGCTGCATTGTAGAAGGTAAAATTTTCATGTAAACAAACATAAATTGAGGTTTGTCATATATCAGTCAGTCATTCAGCTGGATAAATGACAGAACAATTCTCATTTATGTTGTGTCTTTAACACAGGAAAAATACCTCATCGCACGTCATAGGATAAGTAATCAAACAAAAATGAATGTCGAGCCAAAGAATGAGGTATGAGGTGGGGTGAAAAAAAGCTTGGTCAAAAAGACACGTGTCCAGAGAAAAGAGAGAAGTGGAGAGGTTTAGGTTGGAAATTAGCGATGGACTTAGACAGCTGAAGGCACAGCAGCCAA
Organism: Heterodontus francisci; assembly: GCF_036365525.1. Taxonomy (NCBI): domain Eukaryota; kingdom Metazoa; phylum Chordata; class Chondrichthyes; order Heterodontiformes; family Heterodontidae; genus Heterodontus; species Heterodontus francisci. The sequence goes on along the minus strand of NC_090372.1, from coordinate 191,825,060 downwards.
TGGCGATGGAAGGAGGATACCAAGCAGGCCAGAGTCAGAGGAACACAGAATTCTGGTGGTGGGGGAGAGGGTGGGGTTGCAGTGCTGGTGTAGATGACAGCAATTGGGGGTGGGAACAGCATGAAGGTATTTGAATACAAAAGATGAGAATTTGAAATTGGAGGTGTTTGCGGGGTGGGGAAGAGAGCAAGGACAGAAGTAATGTGTAAGCAGGACTGTAGCAGGATAGGATACAGGCAAAGTTTCCGATGTCATATTTTGTTTTATAATGATCCTGTGAAGCACCCTGGAATGTTTTATTACCTAAAGGCACTATAATAAAGTTGGTTCTGTTGTTGCTGGATGAGCCGAACATGAGAGAGAGGATGGAGGACTCTCAGGAAGTAGCAACATATTTGCAATGGAAGGCAATTTTAGAGTTCTCGATGACTCAGTATAACACTAAAACTGCAAAACCAGCAGAATAAATAAGGATGACCCAATCTACTCTCAGTCTATCCTCTACATCCAGAACAAGAGATTGTACAGTTAAATTTCAAGATTAGTCAGTTAAAGTGGAGGACTTTAACACAAAGTGTTGCAGGAATATAAAATGCATGGCCACTGATATGCAGATAAGTACTTGCTTGGCAACTGAGTTATTGTAGGGGCAATAAGCTTGTGTTTACTGAAGGGAAGGAATGCGGGCATTTAAATTTAACTGCTTTGGGAATGCAAGGGAATATGAAATGCACTGTCAATGAAGGCAGATAATGTGGAATGATTCAAAGGAGAATGAAGGAAATGGACAATGGAAAGGTCCTGATTTTTTTTTTTAAATAACGGGCCAGGAGGGCTGCAGAATCTTTTCCAGTTCTGTACTTTTACATGTTCCCCTATAATGCTAATACTGGATACAGAGAAAGGGCAGGGAATTGGGATTTTAAAAATGCTACCAGACCTAACAAAATAGTGTCACAGGCTCAATGGCTTATTCTCATCACCAATGTGGTGCAGCTCTCAACCCTCTACAAAATCTTCACTCTAGCAACACCACTGGTATTTTACGTTTGAATTGTTACGACCAGGTGAGAAAGGGGTCTAGGGTTCCCTCGCAGCCTTCACCTGGTCTTATCGTAACAGGGTTTCATTTCAAACACACCATGTTTTTAGCTCCCCCTTTGGTGAATCCTTGTTCGCTGCTTTCCAATTATAAGGCAAAGTAACCAGCACAAAACAGGTTTTCTTAGGTTTAAAGAAGAAAGGTAGAAATTTTATTATACTTAAACACTAATTCGGTTAATGCCTACGGATACACGACGCGCCCACGTTGGCATGCATACGCGATACACACTTGCTGATAGAGACAGAACAGAGAAGAAATAAAGTGAAAAGTTTGAGGCAATATCTGAAGATGGTTTTTTGTTACTGTTCCTCGAGCTCGCTGCAGAATCCTTGATTGTAGGTAGATCTTGCTTTTTGTTGGGGCCCAGTACTCTTCTTAAACCTTGTTTGATGTAGGAGATTTCTCTCTCTTGGGGTTCATGTGTCTTCAGTGGATTTGGAGTTCCGTGAGAAAGAGAGAGAGCCAGACAGGAGAGGCTGTGACGAGCCAGCCAGGAGAGGTCTTTTTCAGTCCAGGAGCAAAACAGTCTCCCTCAGTTCAAACTCTTTGTACAATTCCGACAAAAACCCAGGTTGCCAAGCAGGTTAGTCATGTGACTAGCTCGTCTGACCATGTCTGTTTGTGGATTCTCTTGTCTTATTCGAGCCTGGAATGTCTCGTCTTACATACACAGTGGTGCTCAAAGTCCACTGTGGGTTAAATTGGAGCAGGGAATAGCCTCTTTGTCCCTCCCAGCACTGTCTGTTAGAAAACAAATGTTTTTTGCAGCCACGGCTGATCTGTTTAACAAGTCATTTCCTCACTCCAGCAATAGTTTAAAATCAATGTTCATATGACAAAATTAATATGCCTCATCCTTGGTAGGTCGGGGGGGGAGCTCTGCATGACAGGATTTAAACCCAAAAAACTAAAGCTTTTCCAGCTGGATCTCAACATTCTATATTGATCCAATTCCAACTGTGAAGGTTTACATGCTGTACTTGTGGTACAATCTCCCAGAATATTCTAACGTCTAGAGCTCCCTTCCTTATATAGAGGAAAACTTTGAGTCGAGCACGTTGGAGTATGAAGTATGAAGGCTCAGATGGCACCTCAAAACAAATTGTCCAGATCTTTTTCGGTTGTGCTATTCTATTTGATGCACCAAAGTAATTTTTTAAAACATGCAAGATACACAATAGAAATTTTGTTTTTTTAAACAAAAAAGCAAACTTGATATTACCATCAAAATTATACAGTCATAGAGCCATTACAGCACAGGAGGAGGCCATACAGCCCGAGTCCATGCCAGCTCTCTGTAAAGCAATTCAGGCAGTCCCATTCCCCTGCTCGATCCCCGTAGCCCTACAAGTTTATTTCCCTCAAGCACCTATCCAATTTTTTTTTGACGCAGACATGTTAGTATGGTAGCACACACAAGTGCACAAAGAAATGGTCGGAATTCCAAGATGGCTCCTGGGCTGGAAGCTCCCTAGGAAGCTCCCTTGCTGTTCAACTCTATCCATGGCCATCTGCTCCCATCCCTAACGTTTTCTCCCCCAATCTGCCCTCTTAAACTGTTTAAATTCCCCTGGCTCTTTAAATCAGTTCATTTTAGCCCTATCTAAAAGTTAACAGTTAGTTTAGTGTATGTTACCTGGGCCCACTGCCCTCCCCCAGCCACACCTGCTCTTTGTTTTCTCAATGAAATTGATCCGGATGAAACTGACGAGAACAGCTGCCGATACTTTAATCTCCGATCCTGCTGTCTTCACAGTCCAGAGTGTCTGCAGCCACGGCATGCGGTAAGTCCATTGAGGTGAAGCAGGAGCTGCGGGACCCGAGAGAAGTCCTGTGAAAAGGTGCCCCGAACACCCAAAACATCCACGAACGGCCCCCCCGGCCGCAACTTCAAAGCGCCCGCGGGAGATGGCTCGGAGAGCATCTGCAGCGCACTGTCGGCAATGCTGCATGCCTTTATTTAAACCACTGCAAAAAACCCTTAGCAAATGTAACCACCTCTAAGTCTGCCAAATGATGCTTCACCTCCCGAAGGACGTAGATGAGCTTTCCGGACGTCGATGGTGGGCACTGAGGAAATGGCTTATTACCTGCACCAGATTCCACCCCCCCTCCCCCCACTTTACCCCCCTTCCCTGCTCCACCCTCTCAGCTCACCCCCTCACAACCCCGTCCCAGCCCGCCCCCCCCCCCGCACCATCTTCACCCCGCACCCCCTTCCCCTGCACCCCCCCCCACCCCCTCCCTCTACCCCTCCCTCTACCCCTCCCCCTTGCATCCCCTCCTCCCACCGGCACCATCCTACAGCTGTGTAGGGGCCCCAACAACCCCACTGCCTTGTGGGCGTCTCGGGAGAGACCAAGGCTAAGGGAGTAAACCCTAACAGAAAATCCGGAGCGGAACCCCGTAGGCGGTCATGTGTCACCTTTGGCATGTTTCCGGCAGTTCCTGCAGCCATACTGGTGCCAAACGTCGTGTCCTGCACTCCTTTGGACCCCACCAGAAAGGCCGAGAGGGGGGTTTTGACGACTGGGCAACTCTCAACCTCCATAAATTTGCCCAGGCATGCGCCATGGAGAGGTCACTCCATACAAACCACTGACCACCTCCAGGCGCGTATCCATTGTCTCTCGAGATAAGGAGGCCCAAAAGAAAAAGAAAAGAAAGACACACAACTACAAGAAAACCTGTATTGAAATCTTTTCTCTTTTTGTTTGGGATCAATTTGGTTTCCCACTCCAATTTCTCGTTTATCTGTGGGCAAAATCTCGGATGCTAGCCCCCAAATTTCTGTTCCAACCAGGTGAGAAGGGGTCTAGGGCTCCCCCTCAGCTTTTGCCTGGTTTAACCGTAACAGGGTTTAATTTTAGAAACACCATGTTTTTAGCTCCCCCGTAGTGAATCCTTGTTCACTGATTCAATTGTAAGGCAAAGAAATCAGACACGTTTCCTTAGATTTAAACAAGAAAGGTAGAAGTTTATTAATCTTAAACTCAATGAACACACACAGACAGACAGAAAAAGTAGAAGGAATAAAGGGGTAAAGTTAGAGGCAATATCTGGTAGTTACAGTCCTTTGAGTTCGATGTGGAGTCTTTAATTGCCGCTAAGTCCTGCAATTCGTTGGGGCCCAGTTCACGCTTCAACTTATTCTGATGTAGGAGTCTTTTCTCTCGAGGTTTACATGTCTTCCGTTGGTCCGGTGGCTTTGGGGGGAGAGAGAGTGGGAGAGAGCGACAGAGGCTTCCTTGTTCCAGCTTCAGCTTCAAACTGCCTTCTGATTCTTTCCCTGTGGTACAATTCAAAAACCCGAAGTTGCCCAGCAGGTTAGTCATGTGACTAGCTCCTTATTTGGAACAGTCTCTCCTGCGAGGTTTGTGGATTATACCTTAGCAATCTCTGGAATGCGCTTCCTTACACCTTCAATATCTGGTGATCAAAATCCATTCGGGTTAATTGGAGCAGAGAATAGTCCTTTGTCTCCACAAGCAGCGTCACTTAGTATGTAAATGTCCTTCCAGCCCAGTGTCTGGTGATCTTCAAACAAGTCATTTCTTCACTCCAGCAACAGTTTAAAATCAATGTTCATATGACAAAATTAATATGCCTCATTCTTAGCAGGTGGAGATCTGCATGACAGGAAATTAGCAAGTCTATGTTGCATCAAGATTGAGCAAGGGAGTCAGAGACCAAACACTGATTCCCTGTTTTACTTAAATAAAAGCCAAATACGGCAGATGCTGGAAATCTGATGAAAGATCACAGACCTGAAACGTTAACTCTGCTTCTCTCTCCTCAGATGCTGCCAGATCTGCTGAGTATTTCCAGCACTTTCTGTTTTTATTCCCCATTTTGCTTCTTCCCACATGGCCTTAAAAACCCTAGGGATAGTTTACTCCCTGGATGCATATGAGTCCAGAACAAATTGTAAACCACCCACCCCCTCCCCAGAACAAAATCAGGACTCAAAAGACAGCATTTCACTTCCCTATCAGATATAAGGAAAGCACTTAACCTGCTGCTTCCAAAATACTCAGAAGATGCACCTAACCCAGGTGTAAAGAAGAGTTATCATCCCTGGATAATTAACTGGACATTTTGTCCCAGATTTTGCAGTGGTTGAACGGCACTCGCTGTTCATTGCACTTACACTTGCTGACCAGCTTTGTAGGCTTTTGCACTGTCACTTACAGCGATTAGAAATTCTAAACAGCATGGCATCCTCTACAGTGGATCCACAACCTGTGTGAACAGGGCAAGCAATGGTGTGGCTCCTCAACCAGACTGAAGAACCTATACTGATACACGCAGAGCTAGAAATTTGTTCGTGCAGCATCACTTTAAAGCGGTGCTACATAGACTATGTTGATTCCCTGGGAGCAGGCAGCACCGCCGGCTGTTACATGTGGCACCCACATGGCCTACCTCATGACCATCACTGAAGAGAACTGCACGGCTGTGCAAGTAGCGGCCAGCAGCTCGCTTGCTGTCAGGGAATCAACATATTCCATATAACACCAGTTTGAAATGGCACAACATAAACAAAGTTTTAGCCCGCAAAGTCTAAACCCGGAAGTTTAAGCTAGAATATTGAATTCAATGCCAAAATTATGTTTTTCTTTCTTTTGGGCCTCCTTATCTCGAGAGACAATGGATATGCGCCTGGAGGTGGTCAGTGGTTTGTGAAGCAGCGCCTGGAGTGGCTATAAAGGCCAATTCTGGAGTGACAGGCTCTTCCACAGGTGCTGCAGAGAAATTTGTTTGTCGGGGCTGTTGCACAGTTGGCTCTCCCCTTGCGCCTCTGTCTTTTTTCCTGCCAACTACTAAGTCTCTTCGACTCGCCACAATTTAGCCCCGTCTTTATGGCTGCCCGCCAGCTCTGGCGAATGCTGGCAACTGACTCCCACGACTTGTGATCAATGTCACACGATTTCATGTCGCGTTTGCAGACGTCTTTATAGCGGAAACATGGACGGCCGGTGGGTCTGATACCAGTGGCGAGCTCGCTGTACAATGTGTCTTTGGGGATCCTGCCATCTTCCATGCGGCTCACATGGCCAAGCCATCTCAAGCGCCGCTGACTCAGTAGTGTGTATAAGCTGGGGGTGTTGGCCGCTTCAAGGACTTCTGTGTTGGAGATATAGTCTTGCCACCTGATGCCAAGTATTCTCCGAAGGCAGCGAAGATGGAATGAATTGAGACGTCGCTCTTGGCTGGCATACGTTGTCCAGGCCTCGCTGCCATAGAGCAAGGTACTGAGGACACAGGCCTGATACACTCGGACTTTTGTGTTCCGTGTCAGTGCGCCATTTTCCCACACTCTCTTGGCCAGTCTGGACATAGCAGTGGAAGCCTTTCCCATGCGCTTGTTGATTTCTGCATCTAGAGACAGGTTACTGGTGATAGTTGAGCCTAGGTAGGTGAACTCTTGAACCACTTCCAGAGCGTGGTCGCCAATATTGATGGATGGAGCATTTCTGACGTCCTGCCCCATGATGTTCGTTTTCTTGAGGCTGATGGTTAGGCCAAATTCATTTCAGGCAGCCGCAAACCTGTCGATGAGACTCTGCAGGCACTCTTCTGTGTGAGATGTTAAAGCAGCATCGTCAGCAAAGAGGAGTTCTCTGATGAGGACTTTCCGTACTTTGGACTTCGCTCTTAGACGGGCAAGGTTGAACAACCTGCCCCCTGATCTTGTGTGGAGGAAAATTCCTTCTTCAGAAGACTTGAACGCATGTGAAAGCAGCAGGGAGAAGAAAATCCCAAAAAGTGTGGGTGCGAGAATACAGCCCTGTTTCACACCACTCAGGATAGGAAAGGGCTCTGATGAGGAGCCACCATGTTGAATTGTGCCTTTCATATTGTCATGGAATGAGGTGATGATACTTAGTAGCTTTGGTGGACATCCAATCTTTTCTAGCAGTCTGAAGAGACCACGTCTGCTGACGAGGTCAAAGGCTTTGGTGAGATCAATGAAAGCAATGTCGAGGGGCATCTGTTGTTCACGGCATTTCTCCTGTATCTGACGAAGGGAGAACAGCATGTCAATGGTCGATCTCTCTGCACGAAAGCCACACTGTGCCTCAGGGTAGACGCGCTCGGCCAGCTTCTGGAGCCTGTTCAGAGCGACTCGAGCAAAGACTTTCCCCACTATGCTGAGCCCTTATGTACAGAAGGCAAATTCCCCATACTGCTCTGGCACTTTCTCCTCCTTTGAGCATTTCACCTTGTTCCACCCCTGTCTCCTCTCATTTAAAATCCTTGTTCTTTACTGCCCACCCAACTACCAAAAAATCTTCGCACCGATATCTTCACTGCTTTCCTCCCTCAGCCTCTATACAGGGCAACTTCTCATCCTCGGTGATTTCAACCTCCATCTCAATTCATCATGTCCTCTCTGCTCTGAGTTCACTGCCCTCCTATTCTCCTTTAATCTCAACCTCCATATAAACCCCCTCAACCCATATTCATGGCCGTCTCCTTGATCTTGGCATCTTACATGGCCTCGCTACTCCCATCGTATCAATCACAGATAATGCCATCGCTGATCAGTTCCTTGTATTGCTCTCCACCTGGATCCCCCCTTGCACCCTATTTCACTGTGTCCACCCTGGAAAAAACTCACAATCCACTTACAGCTGTGCTTTCAAAATTGTAACTGTTTAGCCTTTAGCCCTCCCTTCAACAGATTTCTGCAGCTACTAATCTAATTAAACTCACCCTCACCTCCATCTTTGATACTGCAGCCCCAATGAAAACCATTACTCTCTCTCACACCATGGCCATTCTCCCTCATCTCCACTCCCTTAAGCCTGAGGGATACAGACGAACAGATATGGCAGACAACTGGTTTAGCCACGCATCACCCAATACGGCTGGACCATATAAAGCACTCAGATTCTGCTCTCATCTGCCAAAACTGCTGACCATTCCAGGATCATCCTCAAATGCAAAGACAGTCCCCAGCTTCTTTTCTCTACTGCAAACTGTCTTCTTAAACCCTTCTCCCATCTTCTCTACTTTCACCTCCAATAAGTGCGAGGAGCTTGTGAACTTCTGCACCACTAAGCTTGAGACCAGCTGCCTCTGCCACTTCCCTCCCTTCCCATAGCATACAGGGCCAAATGTCCTATAATGCTAATCCCTGCCCTAGCTCTGAACTCACATTTTTCTCCAGTTTCTCTCCCATCTCCCCTCATGCTCTCTCTGACCTCATTTTGTCCATGAGACCACCTCCTACTCCCTTGACCTTATTCCCACTAAACTACTGACCACCCATCTTGACTTCCTGGCTCCCCTGTTGGCTGATATTGTTGACAGTTTTCCCTCCTGGAGGCATTTACTCCTCTCCTTCAAACCTGTTGTACCTCACCACCACCTTTCCCAATTGTCTCTAAATTGTCTGACATCCAGTACCAGATGAGGAGAAATTCGCTCCAACTAAATAGTGAAAAAATTAAAGCCGATGTCTTCAGTGTCTGCCATAAACTCCATTCCCTAGCCATTGACTCTAACCTTCCCTCTGGCAACTGTCCGGGGCTGAATTAGACTGTTCACAACCTTGGGTGTCATACTTCCGACCACATACCTCCTGCGCCATTAAGACTGTCTATTTCCACCTCACTAACATCCAACTCTGCCCGCCTCAGTTCACCTGCTGCTGAAACCCTCATCCATGCCTTTGTTACCTCTAGACGTGACTATTCCAACAGACTTCCAGCCAACCTCCCACGTTCTACCCTCCGTAACCTTAAGGCCATCCAGAACTCTGCTGCCCATGTCCTAACTTGCACTAAGTCCCATTCCACCACTGCCCCTATGCTCGCTGACCAATAATGGCTCCTGGTTAAACATCAGCTCTATGTTAAATTTTCATCCTTGTTTTCAAATCCCTCCATGACCTCGCCCTTCATCAGCTCTGTAATCTCATCCAACCCTCCAGAGTATCTGGATTCCTCTAATTCTGGCCTCTTAAGCATCCCTGATTGTAATCACATCACCATTGGTGATGGTACCTTCAGCTGCCAAGGCTCCAAGTTCCATAATTCTCTCCCTATTAATCAGGAAATAATGGAGGCGTGTAAGAAGGGCACTACAATTATCATGGGTGATTTAATCTGCATATAGACTGGACAAATCAAATTGGCAAGGGTAACATGGAAGACGAATTTGTAGAGTGCATCAGGGATTGTTTCTGAGAACAATACGTTGCAGAACCTACCCGGGAACAGGCTATTTTAGATTTGGTAATGTGTAATGAGGTAGGATTAATAAGAGATCTCATAGTTAAGGATCCTCTAGGGGTAAGTGATCATAACATGGTAGAATTTCAAATTCAGTTAGAGGGTGAGCAACTTGGGTCTCAAACCAGTGCCTTCAACTTAAATAAGGGCAATTACAGAGGTATGAAGAAAGAGTTGTCTAAAGCAGGTTGGGAAAATAGACTAAGGGGAAGGTCAGTGGATGAGCAGTGGCAAACTTTTAAGCAGATATTTCATAACACTCAGCAAACATTTATTCCGGTCAGAAGGAAGGACTCGATGAGAATGATGAACAACCCGCGGACAACAAAGGAAGTTAGGGACAGTATCAAATCAAAAACAGAGGCATAAAATGTGGCGAAAGCTAGTAGTAGGCCAGAGGATTGGGAATTTGTTTTTAGAAACCAGCAGCGGATGACTAAAAAACTAAGAGAGAAAATTGATTGTGAGAGTAAATTGGCAAGAAACATAAAAACAAACAGTAAGAGCTTCTACGGGTATATAAGAGAGTAGCTAAAGTCAGTTTGGGACCCTTCGAGGATGAGACTGAGGAATTGGGAACAGGGAAATGGCAGATAATTTAAACCAATATTCTGCATCGGTCTTCACAATGGAGGACACTATAAACATCCCAACAATAATAGATGAGCAAGGTATAAATGGGAGAGAGGAACTTGTAACAATCTCTATCATGAGGGAAAAGGTACTTGACAAGCTGATGGGACTAAAGGCAGACAAGATCGCCAGGACCTGATGATCTGCATCCAAGGGTTTTAAAAGAAGAGGCTGCAGAGATAGTGGAGGTGCTGGTCATAATGTACCAAAACTCACTGGATTCCGGTAGGGTACCAGCGGTTTGGAAAACTGCTAATGTGACGCCCCTATTCAAGAAAGGAGGAAACTATCGATCAGTTCGCTTAACATCTATCATTGGGAAAATGCTAGAGTCCATTATTATGGAAGAAATAGCAGGACATTTAGAAAAACATAATACAAACAGAGTCAACATGGTTTTATGAAAGGGAACTCACAAGCAGAGTGGATAGAGGGGAACCGGTAGATGTAGTGTATTTGGATTTTCGGAAGGCGTTCGATAAGGTGCCACATAAAAGGTTATTGCACAAAATAAGAGCTCAGGGGATTGGGGGTATGTGTTGGCATGGATTGAGGATTGGCTAACACACAGAAGGCAGAGAGTCAGGATTAATGGGCCTTTTTCAGGTTGGAAAGCCGCAACTTGTGGGGTGCCACAAGGATTGGTCCTCAACTGCTATCTATATTAATGACTTGGAGGAAGGGACAGAGTGTAGTGTATCCAAATTTGCTGACAATACAAAAATAGGTCGGAAGGTATTTTGTGATGAGGACACAAAGAATCTGCAAAGTGATATAGATAGGTTAAGAGAGTGGGCAAAAACTTGGCAGATGGAGTGCAATGTGGGAAAGTGTGAGGTCATCCACTTTGGTAGGAAGAATAAAAAGGAAGATTATTTAGATGGAGAAAGACAACAAAATACTGCAGTACAGAGAGATCTGGGTGTTCTTGTACATGAAACACAAAAAGTTAGCATGCAGGTGCAGCAAGTAATTAGGAAGGGAAATGGAATTTTGGCCTTTATTGCTAGAGGGTTAGAGTTTAAAAATAGGGAAGTCTTGTTACAACTGTACAGGGTGTTGGTGAGGTCACACCTGGAGTACCGCGTACAGTTTTGGTCCCCGTATTTAAGGAAGGATAATTTGGCATTGGAGGCAGTTCAGAAAAGGTTCACTAGGCTGATTCCTGGGATGGAGAGGTTGTGTTATCAAGAAAGGCTTAACAGGTAAGTCCTTTATTCATTGGAGTTTAGAAGAATGAGAGGTGATCTTATTGAAATATATATTTTCTAAGGGGGCTTGACAGGGTAGATGTTGAGAATATGTTTCCACTGGTGGGGGAATGTCAAACTAGGGGACATAGTTACAGAATAAGGGGTCACACATTTAAAACTGAGATGCGAAGGAATTTCTTAGCTCAGAGAGTTGTGGAGGCTAGGTCACTAAATGTATTTAAGGAGGAGGTAGATAGATTTTTGACATCTCAGGGAGTCATGGGTTATGTGGAGCAGGCCCGGAAGAGGAGTTGAGGCCTGGGACAGATCAGCCATAATCTTATTGAATGGCGGGGTAGGCTTGACAGGCTGAATGGCCTACTGCTGCTCCTATTTCTTATGTTCTCCCTAAACCTCTTTGCCTTTCTACCTCTATTACCCCTTTTAAGACACCCCATAAAACCTATCTCTTTGGCCAAGCTTTTGGTCACCTGCTTTAATATCTCTATGTGGTTCGGTGTCAAAATTTGTTTGCTAACTCTCCTGTGAAGCATTTTGGAAAAGCTTACTGCATTAAAGTTTCTATATAAATACAAGTTATTGCTGTAGAGAGAGAAAGAAATATGGGAGTGAGGGAGAGATAAGGGGCAGCAAAAACAATTTTACAAAGTATTATTTTAATTTTCTTATACTTCCAACAATTAAAATCTGAAGAATGAGACCCCACACTTATAAAGGTCAATTTTCAGTGCCACCTATTTGAATGGATAATTCCTAACTTTCCCTGGCGTAGGAGGTCGCTAGTGGGTAAGTTCAGCAACTTCACGCCCTTCATGCATTTGAATGCAGAGTTTCTCAGCGAGATTCCGTTAAAGCGAGGCTTCTGGAGGAACAGGGCAAACTGGACAGCAATTTCCTGATTTCCACGTTTAATTGTGCATGTGTCAGCAGCAGAGGTTGCTATCCGATTTTCTCCTTAACAGCTGTGGGTGCTCATAGCCTCACCATTATTCTTACTGCAAAATCTGGGCCTATATGTCCACCCTGTCCCCTCCTAGCCTGCTGTCTGTTGAAGCCTCCAGGAGAAACATGCCTGGATTGTCTCAGTGGAGGTTTATCACCCTGCCAGGTGTTTGGAGGGAGTGCAGCGAAGGTTTACCAGACTGCATCCCCTTGCACTCATTTTACTCCCCATCCCCCTCTCTGAAAAATATTAAGACCTAGCTGAGATATAGTTCCACATGTGCCTTCCAATAACCACTATTTTTATGGAAGTGCCAACAAGAAATTTCAGCAGGCTTTTTGACCACAGGGAGCACAAACAAGCACAATCCTGGTCTCACTCGACATCCATTCCAGCAGGGACTGCTAGATCCGAACAAGGTTCGGGAAACTTTACTGCTTTTCATAGAAACATAGAAAATAGGAGCAGGAGTAGGCCATTCAGCTCTTCAGCTCCCTCTATTAGAGTCATAGAGAGATACAGCACTGAAACAGGCCCTTCGGCCCACCGAGTCTGTGCCGACCATCAACCACCCATTTATACTAATCCTACATTAATCCCATATTCCCTACCACATCCCCTCCTACATTAATCCCATATTCCCTACCATTCTCTTACCTACACTAGGGGCAATTTACAATGGTCAATTTGCCCATCACCTGCAAGTCTTTGGTGGTGGGAGGAAACCGGAGCACCCGACGGAAACCCACGCAGTCACAGGCAGAACTTGCAAACTCCACACAGGCAGTACCCAGAACCGAACCTGGTTGCTGGAGCTGTGAGGCTGCGGTGCTGACTACTGTGCCGCCCTTCGAGCCTGCTTCACCATCCATTACGATCATGGCTTATCATCCAACTCAGTAACCTGTTCCCGCTTTCTCCCCATACCTTTTGATCCCTTTTGCCCCAAGAGCTATATCTAACTCCTTCTTGAAAACATACAATGTTTTGGCCTCAAATGCTTTCTGTGGTAGCGAATTCCACAGGCTCACCACTCTCCAGGTGAAGAAATTTCTCCTCATTTCAGTCCTGAAAGGTTTACCCCGTATCCTTAGATTATGACCCCTGGTTCTGGACTCCCCCACCATCGGGAACATCCTTCCTGCATCTACCCTGTCAAGTCCTGTTAGAATTTTATAGGTTTCTATGAGATCCCCCCTCACTCTTCTGAACTCCAGCGAATATAATCCTAACCGACTCAATCTCTCCTTATACGTCAGTCCCGCCATCCCATGAATCAGTCTGGCAAACCTTGGCTGCACTCCCTCTATAGCAAGAACATCCTTCCTCAGATAAGGAGACCAAAACTGCACACAATATTCCAGGTGTGGCCTCAACAAGACCCTGTATAATTGCAGCAAGACATCCCTGCTCCTGTACTCGAACCTTCTACCTATGAAGGCCAACATAGCATTTGCCTTTTTTACCGCCTGCATGCTTACCTTCAGCGACTGGTGTACAAGAACACCCAGGTCTCGCTGCATATTCCCCTCTCTCAGTTTATAGCCATTCAGATAATAATCTGCCTTCCTGTTTTTGCTACCAAAGTGGATAACCTCACATTTATCCACATTATATTGCATCTGCCATGCATTTGCCCACTCACTCACCTTGTCCAAATCACCCTCAAGCCTTTCTGCATCCTCCTCACAACTTACCCACCATGTCATCTGCAAATTTGGAGATATTACATTTAGTTCCCTCATCTAAATCATTAATATATATTGTGAATAGCTGGGGTCCTAGCACCAATCCCTGTGGTACCCCACTAGACACTGCCTGCCATTCGGAAAAAGACCCATTTATTCCTACTCTTTGTTTCTTGTCTGCCAACCAATTTTCAATCCATCGCAATACACTACCCACAATCCCATGCGCTTTAATTTTACACGCTAATCTCTTATGTGGGACTTAGTCGAAAGCCTTCTGAAAGTCCAAATAAACCACATCCACTGGCTCCCCCTCATCAACTCTACTAGTTATATCCTCGAAGAATTCTAGTAGATTTGTCAAGCATGATTTCCCTTTTGTAAATCCATGCTGACTCTGCCCGATTCTATCACTGTTCTCCAAGTGCTCTGCTATAAAATCTTTGATAATGGACTCCCCTCCCAGCCCAGGTCAATAACAGCATCTTTACCGTTCTGGGATCAACTAAGTCAGCACTGACAGTACTATATGGATCAGTGTCTCACTAGATAAACCCAGTCATGAAGAGATCTTGGTTAAGTAGATTTTGGCCTGTGTGTTAACAGCTGTTGACAGTGGATAGCTTCCAAGACATTGGATTTAGGGTTTGCCTTAGAAGTAGCATTTATTTTGAGCATTCACAATACAGAGAATCATTCCGCTTAATGAATCATCAAAGGGAGTCAAAACTTCTAGAACCAAACTAAAAACTGACTTCACTCTATTACAATTGCCTGTCAATTAAAATCAATGAGCATCAGAATGAGATTCCCAATATGTAGGATTTTATCTGCTAGTCAAGATACAAAATTCCACTATGGAGTTAAGGGAAGCTTGCATTATTCTTCATTTTGGTTTAAGCAATAGCATTATAGCCATCTTAAGACACAGATTACATTTATAAAGAGTAGCACTTGCAAAATAAAAAAATGAACAATTTAACAGGATAGATTTGATAATCCTGGTTATTTTGCTTTCTGTAATTCATTGAATTAAAATGACTGACATCACAAGAATATTTGTTGTTCTGTATTTATTGAATTATTTATCATGACTGGTAAAGCATTCCTCCTTCCCCTTATGGTATTGGAAATGACAAGCCAATATACTTGTGGCTTTTGTATCATTATGCAGTCAATTGCTTGGAAATAATTCCACAGAAAAGTTTAAAAACTCTACACGGCCACAAAAAACTGCACCTTTATAAATTTACACAATATACTAACCCAACTGTAAGTGAACTGAATATTACCAATTTAATGTGGGAGACATCAAGATCCAAAGTTTGTAGATAAATGATCTATGCAATATCAGCAACACCACAATCTCTTGTACTTCACATTTATAGTAATGTCAAACAATTGCTTTATTCATCATTCAATATTTTCACCTGCTTCGAGCAAGCCTCAAATGGCACCAGCACTATTCCTTGTGCAGACTTTGAACAATGTCCTTCAATCCTTTGTACATTCTTCAGCTACTCAGTGAGGGCTCAGCCATGGCTGAGATCATACTATTTCTTACAAACAACTTCACAGCTGGTCTTGGAAAGTTTCTAATTTAAGGGTAGAATGCAATTTAAAACGTATGTGGCTTTCAAGTTAGGTATCTCCAGGGAAACAAGATTCATAGACTGGCGGAGACCTATGTTCCAGTTTGAGTAGATGACAGCATATCATTACTGAACTTAAAGTTCTATTTTAAATCAAGAATACAACATGGTTTTGCCCAGCTTTGTTTTCCTACCTTTGATGAATTTCATCTAACTTTGACAATCTGGCGACAGGGAAGAACACTTTCAATGTGCAACTGGCAGTGATTATCTGCGGTCCATTGTGCCTATGTGTGACTGTTCAATAAAACTATACATTGATGGATTGCATACATACAAGTGACAACTGAAATGAACCATGGATCTGTGAAATAAATAATCCAGGAAGGCCACTGAAGAGGGAACCGGATCCATTTCTGGAAAAATATGATTGGTGCATTTAGGGATAAAGTGGGGGTGGGGGCATCCACAGCAGACAGCAATACAGTTCAAGCCATTAGAGTAACAGTAAAATCAGGTAGGGACCAGATGTGAGGATGAATCAGGGAGTGAGGGTGGGAGGGATAGAGAGCTGAAGAGGAATGGTAGCACACGAAATGGGGGAGGGAAGGGAAATTTGCTAGCCTTAACCAGACAGCAAAGAAGAGTGCCAGCCTAAGGTGAAATTTTAAAACACTTCATAATTTAGTAAAACAACTTTACTATCAGATTCAGCAAAAAAAGAATACCAATATATATTCACAATTTCGCCAAGAAACAAAGGAAAATGCAATTTTTGCCACAATTGTTTGTGATTGAGCTCTAAGCACTTCTGACTGCGATGACCATACCAAGAAATATTGCAGTAAATGTAACGAGTCATCAATTTTTTTAAAAACCCACACACGCTGTAAGCAGTGAAAGAGCAATTTAAAAACAGGTAACTGTGAAGACAAAAAAATAAGCCAGCAGAGGTTCCTGCAAGCTTGTAAATGTCATTGTAAGAAGAGCAATTCAAAAATCTCTCCAGTAAAATATATCTCACATTATGCTCGATATTCTCTATTATTTTGTAATAGGATATTAAAAAGATATTTTTCAAAATAGCTTTTCAAATAACACATGGTGACTGCTCCTTTAATCCAGAGTACATTCGTGTCTGTAGGGCCAAATTTTATGTATATAAAAAAAACAAACTACATCAGTTGCTATTGTAAAATAGTGATTTGATAAAAGAAAGGTATCTGGTTCCATTATTTCACGCAGAGAAATCCTAATTTGAAGGTAAGTAGACCACCTTCCCAGTTTGACAAAACTGCTTATTCTTTGTTCATTCATTGACATCACACTCGCTTTGGATCAAGTTGAACTGAAATAAATACTGCTGCGCCGGAGGCCAGAGTTAAGATTGAAGACTATCCCAAGTCAGTTCATATACAGAACCTTAGAAAATAGGCGACATGTTTAGAGAGAGGATCTGGATCGGCGCAGGCTTGGAGGGCCGAAGGGCCTGTTCCTGTGCTGTAATTATCTTTGTTCTTTGTATATGCAAAGATAAATTACCCACCCAAATCACAGACTGAATTTTGATCATAAGATTTGAGTCTGCCAAACATACTAACCTAATACATACATGCCATTTTACAATGGCGGACGAGTGAGGAAGGAAAGAAATGGAAGCTTTTAACCCTGAAATATAACTGATGCAACAACACCCCATTTATACCATAGCCCTTGGCTATGCAGAAACAGATTCCATTTCATACTCATATGCCAAGTACTTATGTGCAAATCCTGGTTATACAAATGTAAATATGCTGTAGTAATTTCATTGTTATTACAAAACAAAAATTATGTATATGTACTTTTAAAAAAATGTGCAAATTTCTTAAAACTAGGAGCATATTATATATAGAGTTACATGGAATGTCTAACAGGCATACAGAAACAGGCCATTCGGCCCAACCAGTCCATGCCAGCATTTATGCAGCACTTGAGCCTCCTCCCACCCTTCCCCATCTAACTATCAGCAAAACCCAGTATTCCCTTCTCCCTCCTATGCTTATCTAGCTTCCCCTTAAATACATCTATGCAATGCACCTCAACGACTTCCCATGTAGGTGAGTCCCATTTTCTTACCATTTTCTGGGTAAAGAAGTTTCTTCTGAATTCCCTACTTGATTTCTTGCTGACCCTTATATTGATGGCCTCTAGTTTTGCTCCTCCCCACAAGTGGACAATTTACACGTGAAAGTCAGCTTTACTGTAGGAACAGCTGATTCTGGGTAAATGCAAACAAAGAGCCAGAACATTTCACAATGATAATTATGAGGTTTTTGAAATAGCTTGTTATATACAGTGCCACATTAGAACATTATTCTCAGACCTTAAGCAATTTGCGCAATAGTATTGTAAACATCATTTTCAGCCATCAAACCGGTCAGGCTAATCAATTTAATCATAATTTTATAATAGAAAATGGTCAGAATTAGATGCACTCATGTGCAGTTTGATCAGGAATGTTTGCATCTATCCGGATACGGAAGAAATAATAAGGTACCCAGTCACACCTTTTTAAACATTTGTGGACGATGCTGGTATGGGCACAGTTAATGACTTGCTAGACTACTTCAGAAGGCACTAAATGCACTGAGGAAATACCAGGTGAATGAGAGTGACCAAAGGTCTTCCTAAGCCTGAAACTATTAGTATGTTACCAGGAATCAACCATCTAATGTGGGATTAAAACCAAATGCAGGCAAGTCCGATTCCCTGACAAACTGGCAGCTTCTACTGTAATTTTTTTGGGAAGTGGGGGGGCAGGGGGTGGGGGGGGGGGATGGTGGAGGGGGTGGCAGACATAAATTACTACATTTGTTGAATTCAGTTTAATAGCTTGCATTTGAAATCATGACATCTGGGTCACTTAGGGGCAGCACAGTGGCTAGCACCACAGCCTCACAGCTCCAGCGACCCGGGTTCGGTTCTGGGTACTGCCTGTGCGGAGTTTGCAAGTTCTCCCTGTGACCACGTGGATTTCCACCGGGTGCTCCGGTTTCCTCCCACAGCCAAAGAACTGCAGGTTGATAGGCAAATTGGCCATTGTAAATTGCCCCCAGTGTAGGTAGGTGGTAGGAGAATTGAGGGAAGGTGGGGATGTGGTAGGAAATATGGGATTAATGTAGGATTAGTATAAATGGGTGGTTGATGGTCGACACAGACTCGGTGGGCCGAAGGGCCTGTTTCAGTGCTGTATCTCTCTCAATGTCTCTCTCTGTCTATGATTTGCCCAGTACCTTCCCGCATCGTCTGCCTATGATGTCTTGAATTTAGCTTGGCACTCAAGTGGGAGCACCATTTTCCGTCAAACAGACAAATCAGAAGATTCAACTGCCCCAGGAGTCTCACTTAATATAGTCGTTACATTTCATAGTGGTGCTGGTTAATCCCAGGATGTCCCAATTAAAGCAGGACAACTGAGTTCTATGAACCAGAATGCTTTTTAAAAAAAAATAAAATCACTCCGGATATGGGAATTGTTATCAAGGTCAAAATTTATTACACATCCCTAGAGTGCCCTTGGACAGCTGGAGGTGGGCCTTCTTCTTGAACAGCTGCAATCCCTGTGGTGAAGGTGCTTCCACAATGTATTTAAGTAGGGAGTTCCAGAATTTTGATCCAGCAACAATGAAGGAACGACAATATATTTCCAAGTCAGGATGGTGTGTGACTCAGATGGGAACTTGGAGGTGGTGTTTCCATGCGCCTGCTGAAACTTGTCCTTCTAGGTGATGAAGGGCACATGTTTGGGAGGTGCTGTCTTTTTAACTATTGTAGATAAAATGTAATTATTTCAGCCGAGATTAATTGTTGAGTATGAGGCTGACCTCAAATGAAATTTCCTCAATTTTGTAGAAATTAAGATCGATACACAATTTGTACCTCAGATTTCATTTCAAAAATAAAATGTATTCATATATGATGCAAAAACATATACAAATATAATTCAATCCAAGCTTCAAGTTTGCACTTCTCAGTTGATGTAATTAGTTCACTCACAACATAATTACATTGCCAGTTTGCCAAAGAAAACTTGCAAAGCAAATAAGGCACCACCTCCAAACAATAGCACCAAGCTTATTTTCTGACAGACTGAACACTCAAACCCACATATATCTCCAAATGAGTTTTGCTGTTCCTAACCTGTATAGATTTTCACCAACCACATCCATCAATACGTCACCATTTGTATCTTTAAAAGAACCATGCACGTGCAGAAGCTCGCACATGTACAGCATATAGCAGACACCTTTCAATACAATGCCGGGTACCCACCATAGTTAATGGAGCAAGAGGGATAGACAGGCCTGTGAGGTTAACAGTGTGGGAGGTTGTATAATGTCCGGATCAGACAGGCTTAATGCAGCAGGCCTCTGTCCTGCTTCCTTGTACGTGCATATGTTGCTCTGTACCCCATCTTGTAACATTCTGAGAATGGCAGCACCATCATTTCATTCTGACTGTAAGGAGGCTGAGCTCTTAGGTTAACCTGTATAATTTGTGCATTGTTGTTGTGTGTACATTCCCCCATATCTGGCCAGAAACTGGACCAGCCACATAAATACTGTGCCTACATGAGCAGGTCAGAAGCTGCATAGTCTCAGTGAGTAACTCACCTCCTGACTCCCCGAAGCCTTTCCAATATCGACAAAGCACAAGTCAGGAGTGTGATGCAATACTCTTGACCTGACTGGATGACTGCAGCTCCAACAACATTCAACAAGTGTTATGACTGGGGTGGGAGGAGTGCGCTGTCTTTTCTAATCCCACTTCTCTGCAGGTCACAACATATATATTTATAAATGTTTACCCAGTTACCGATTCGGTCGATCATATACTCTACTCCTTATCCCAGAATAAAATACACCACCAAAGTGTATTTAATAAACAAAATTATCAGTTTATCATCAAACAAGACTTATCCAGTAATGAAGCAAAGCATTAACACACAGATTGAAATATGGAAGTTCCTTTTTGTTTAAAATTCCACATACACAAAAATACATAAATTCTCTCTGCAGAGGTCATTTACAAAAAAAAAAAGAGTACTCTGGCCAAATACTTGATAATTCTTGAAGAAAAGATATGGAAGGAAGTCAGTTGTCCCTTTTGGTCTGGCGTCTGGGAATACTGAGACGGGCCACTGGGATCTTTTCTAAAGCCGTTTTTTTCAAGCGGCATTGAGAATTAATCTGGCAGGGTTTTCCAACTTCTCAGGAGAGATGCAGCACCAGGGATTTTAACTCTCAAACTGGATCTTTGCAGGGTTTCTTCAAAGCGGTAGAGAAAGAGGTGGGCTGGGTGATTTTTTTTTTCCTTGGCAGGCAAAACACCAACTGTCTTCAAAACAGTTCACACGCCAACTGAACTGAAAACAATATCCAAACCCCCAAACAGAAAGTGAACCTCCTGACCTCCATAAACCTTAGCATGTGGCTTCTCTGTAAACATCTCCTCCAGGTCACCAAGGCTTCTGTTGCTTACTGAGCTTAAAGCACATGATTTCCAGCAAAAGTTGTTTTCAAACAACATCTCAAGTGTCCTTTCAGTGAACTTTGTTTAAAAAAAAAAGCACATCCATGGAATCTTATTTTTTTAGTTTTTTTTTTATTTAGAGATACAGCACTGAAACAGGCCCTTCGGCCCACCAAGTCTGTGCCGACCCATTTATACTAATCCTACATTAACCTCATATTCCCGAACACATCCCCACCATTCTCCTACCACCTACCTACACTAGGGGCAATTTATAATGGCCAATTTACCTATCAACCTGCAAGTCTTTGCAGTTTTAAAACACAAGTCCTCAAAAGAAAAAAATGTTAAAAAAATGGATGCACTTCCATATCACTAGCCTGACACTACCCAGGACAAAGCAGCCCGGTTAACTGCTACCCATCCAGTACCTTAAACATTCATTCCCTCCAACACAGGTGCACCAAGGCTGTAGTGTGTACTATCTACAAGATGCACTGCAGCAACTTGCCAAGGCTTCTTCGACAGCACCTTCCAAACCAGTGACCTTTACTACCCAGAAGAACATGGGCAGCAGACACATGGAAACAACATCACGTGCAAGTTCCCCTCCAAGTCATACACCATCCTGATTTGGAACGATTGCAACTCTCCTTTATCATTACTGGGTCAAAATCCTGGAACTCCCTCCATAACAGCACTGTGGGTGTATCTTCACCACATGGACTGCAGTGGTTCAAGAAGGTGGCTCACTACCACCTTCTCAAGGGCAATTATGGACAGGCAATAAATGTTGGCCTTGCCAGAGATGCCCATATCCCATGAATGAATAATAAAAACAAACTATCTGCCTTCTCAATACAATGTCATCAACCTGATAAGCAAAATTGTAACTTTCTCACAAGTTTACCAATAATTTCTTATTTGAAGGCTTTAAAAAATATGAAATAGCACATTTAGTTATAAATTTCAGAGGTAAAATTTAGAAACATTAACTGGTCCAAATTGAATAGTACTTTAAGAAGTTTCAGTCCCAGAGGAAAAATTTATCAGGAATCATGCAATCGCAAAACTGTGGCAACAGTTTTTCCAAAGGGAGTCAAAATTTAACATATTTTAAAATAATGCATCAAAATAATAGAATTCATTTGAAAATTATATACTAAAGGATGTTCCAATCACAGCAAGTTAGAAACAGCAGACTACTTTGATTCAGCCTACATTAAATACTGATCAACATCTTTGGATCACCAACTCTGCTTTCAGATCCCTTAAATGGGAACAGCCACAATATTTAATTAGCAATGGAAATACCTCATAAATATGAGCACTAAACATACAGCTCTAAAAGCAGCCATTTAGAATATAAATCATTGGAAACAAACATTCTGTGATGCTTGTTGCATTGCGTGAATCAACAAAATATTAAACACACCAATACGTTAGTGCAAAATATTAAAAGTGTTCTAAAAATCACATGGGAATCTACATTCAGTCCAAAACAGCTTAGGGAAGGGAGGAAAACTGTGGCTGCCATAGAGAGACGAAAGAGAAAAGTAGTGCATTATTTCTGTCACAGCATCACAGAAGTGGCTAAATTATGTAATCGTTTTCACTTTTCCATCCCAACATTGCTTTCATAAAAAGAAATTAAGGTTAATTCTACTGGATCCTTGCTTCCCTCAGCAAAATTAGCTGAAACGAAATATAATATATGCACAGACAACTACACCAGTGGTGTGTGTATTCTCTGTACTAAGCTTCCATTTTTGTCGTGTTAAAATTCTACAGATGTAAATTACATTTGGCATACATATAGTGTTACTTTACCATGCACTTTGTTTCCAAATTACCGAAGGATAATAAGACTGGGCAGGCAACGGCCAGTCTATCTGAAGAGTGAATTCCCAAAAGGACAGGTTCCTACCAACTGCACTGCTACAGTCAGGAATCATTTCTAAAAGTAAAATGCCACACTTTCAGACTCTCCCTGGTGGCATCTTCATTTATGTTGCATTCTTCAACAAAATATACTATTTATCTCTGTGATTTAGCTATTCTTCACTTCCGTGCATGGTTTATTTACTCTTGAGCTGGCAATGCATTACAATTTGTGATTTCCAAAGCCATATAACAAATGTATTAACAAACTGATGCAATACCATGACATATTACATGAAAATTAAAACAAAAAATTCAAAATTATAAATTTCTAAATGTGTTATTTTCTATTCCATGTATTGACGATTTTATCTTGCACTCTACGAGGTCTGCATTTAACGCCTTCAATATTTTATTCAATCTATTCTTTTTGAAGTTCAGAGCACAGAAATACAAGAGTGACAGCAGGGAAAAATCCCAACATGGAAATTTCACAACCTTTGCAAAGCACTGAGATAGTCGCAACCCTCTTCGGAATGGCAAGAGTGTTCTGCAGCCAAATAATGAGAGCTGAAGTTATTTTAATGAAATATGGGAGAATGCCTATTCTACTCCATAATTAATGACGCACGAATGAAATCATGGAGAACACACAGCTTTGAAATGTGAGATTTCTGAGAATAGGCTTTCATTAACAGATTAAAAAAAGCTCCCATCTTTTCCCCATAATTAAGTTTCAATTTTCTAAAAGAAATGTCATGGGCAAGACCAAAAATAACATACTGATGCTAGTAACATGCTCAAAGTGCAATCAAAATGTTCAGTGTCATTACCTGGATTACCAAAATCATGTTCAATGATTACTTACAGTCAACACATATAGAATTAGTATGAACAGATTGACCTGCCTGCCAACTAGCTACTCTTTAAAGCTTGTCTCAGTTCATAGCAGGGCCAATATTACTTCCCAAAACCATCAGTCGACTATTTTTAAGACAGTCAAATGACACATAAGAAAGTGTGCAATGCATAGTTCATTACTGGAGCAATAAATAATAGCAAAGAAATTATGCTGAAGTAGATAACATGCTAAAAGTAGAGAAGTTACTCTAAACTTGTATTGAACCTTAGATAGAACTGAAAAGTGGAAAAGTTATGCTCAATTTGAATCGAATCTTGTTTAGAACACACTTGGAGTACTGTGTACAGTTCTGGTCACCATATTATAAAAAGGGCATAGAGGCACTGAGATTTACAAGGATGATATAGGAACTATGAGGTTATATCTATCCAGAACGATGAAATTATATCCATCAGAAAAAGATGAACAGGCTGAGAAAAAGAGAAAGCGGAGGCGTGACCTAATAGAGGCATTTAAAATTATGAAAGGTTTTGATAGAGTAGACATGGAAAGAGTTTTTCCACTTGTGGGGAAGAGCAAAACTAGAGACCATCAATATAAGAAAGTCACCAAGAAATCAAATAGGGAATTCAGAAGAAACTTCTTTACCCAGTAACTAGTGAGAATGTGAAACGCACTACGACAGCAAGCAGTTTGGTGAACAGCATAGATGCATTTAAGTGGAGCGCTGATTCAGTTAGATAAGAAAGGATGGGAGTAGCTCAAGTGGAACATAAATGCCGACATGGACTGGTTGGGCCAAGTGGCCTGCTTCTGTGCTGTATATTGTGTCAGAACCTTCTGACTCAGGGGCAAGAGTGCTACCAACTGAGCCACAGCTGACAGACAAAATAGTCTGCAGTTTAGAATTAGAAATCAATTGCATTTTTTTGCTAAATATTTTAATCGAGTATGGTCCTGCACTTCACTTTTGTGCAGTATATGAAGTAAAATGTTGGAATTTTCAAGGCAGTCATCAGGTGCTGTTTTATCAAAGAGCCAATAGCAGAGTGTGCACAGGTTGCTAGGATATCACTTTGGTTTGATTCCATTTTATTTTGGTGGTTTACAAGTAAACACTTTTTTGTTGTACAGTTTCTCTTTTTTACTGGAATAGTATACAAGGTACAGTATACACAAGCGGATGACCCTCGGACTGATTCCCAGGGACATGGCAGATTTAAAGCTTACTGAAGAACTTACATATGACTCCACATGGGCTTTGGCTGTAGCTCTACAGATTTAAGAGTTTCAGGAATATTCAGGAATTTGTTTTGCCTAGTGGCGCACGTCACTGAGATGGGCTCTCCCAGCCAATATAGATTAAGGTACTATAGAAAATCACTCAGTCCAAGAATATTTGGTGGCCGGTCATGGCAATGTGCCTGACACATTAGCAACATGTACCAGATAAATTAGATGCATTGCAGAAGGAACGGACATCTCATCTCTCTCAACCAGAGCATCGGTACTTTTTCAAATTCTGTACATGGATACCTTAGAATCTTTGCCAGTAGTTGTTGACAGAAAGAGAGAGCACGCATATGAGGGCAACCAAAGAACGAGAGAGCAAGAAAATGAAGAGTGAAAAAAAATTATAAAGCGCCTCATCACAGCACAAGCATTTCATGGTTGTGTACAATGAGTTACTTCTCACGTGGAGGGACTAACGTCATGTAGGCAAACAGGAGGCAATCGCTTGGCTACAGCTTTTAGGTATTCAGTGCAGGTGACAGCAAGTATACAGTCTTTTATTTTATTTTGCCCTGTTCAGCGGTTCAGGGAAGCAGTGTCAGTCAAAATGTTGTCATATAGGAGTCCTGTTGTTTGACACATACTTTGCTCATACAAAGTACACCCCCCATCATGGACACTTGAACTAGGTACCTCACTTTCCAATGTTAACCAAACTAAGGGTGGAAACATACAGTTTGGATTTGAAGAATTTCACTGGATGGTTAAATATTCAGCTTTATTTCATTTGACTTCAGTAGCCATCTTCACATGTCTACTGGCAGATTAAGGAGGGACTCCAGAGTTCTCCATAACTAAATCAAGTCCAGTAAAGTACCCAATCAAGACATCACATTTCACATTGCAACTCCACCAGGCATTCCTGAGGAGCACACATATCCAGTGAATTGTCCACATCCAACTGTTTAGCAATTCATGTATGTCAGCAGTATACTGAGCAGCATTCAAATCAAAACCGAACTTTTAAAAAAAGGCACAGAATGGCATTTTCTTCCTATCCCTATGCTAAGTTAAAAAAAAATGTCGAGAAATCCCTGTCTATTTCCTCTTTGGGAGAACCACGTAGGCTGATGCCCTACAGTTCTAGCAGATGTTGTCAACCACTTACACAGCAAGCCTTTCAGATCCGATGACTAATATGCATAAGCAAAATAGCCATATGGAGCTCAAACAACATGTGTCCTTTTCCTCCATCTGCTACCAACAAAATATGGGCCGAAGGGCCTGTTTCTGTGCTGTATAACTCTATGACTCTAAATTAATGTGCACTACTTAAGGGCATTCCAGTACTGAACTTTATCCAAATTCATCTGGTTTGTGATCAGAGAGGTTTATTTCAGAAAATCTTTTTTAAAAAGTCTATTTTGCAAGGCAAGTCATCAGCTGCAGTCTCCAAGGGAAATTCAATACTCATTGTTTTCAGAGATTCTATCACAACAAATTGCTTGGCCCTTAGAACCGAAGGTCCGGGTACCCTGGCAACAGTTGAAACTAAGGAAAATCTCCATTTAAAGAAAAATAGAAACATTGAGAGTCAACCATGACAGACTTGTTAAGATTTAGCTGTGTACTCAGAAGGTTTGCAACAAAGGAATGGAGGCAGCTATTATGACAAGCAGGTCAGTTAGTTAATTTGAAAGTAATTCACATTAGAGTTAACCCTTTTCATAAAGTTGGCAGAGGATATTCACACACTTCTACAACTTGTGTGTGAAAGTATGTTCTTGTGGTTCCTTTAACCAGCTTCAGTTTCTCATGGTCTCGCTCATCATCAACAGATTTTTCAGAAGCACAATAACAGAAGTGTTTGAAATGCTGCATGGTGTTGTGATTAAAAAAATGGATATGTAAGGAATTAGCTGAGTTCACTGGTCTTAGAATGGAAGGCTCTGAACAACAGATTTAGAAAATCTTCGGTTTGACTACAGAAATCTCTGATGTTTTCACCTCACAAGGTTAGTCACCAATGCACCTTTATACAACATAATTTATGAAAGAAACCAGCATGGTCTGAGACAAAGAGATCCCTATTACTACAACCTATAACAAAATGTGCACATGTAACAGGTACAACTCAAGACAATTTGCCTCAAAAGAAAATGCACTCCCATTACCATCAAGTATTCAGTTAAGAACTGATGAAATCATCTCTTTTTTCAAAATTCATTTATGGGAAGTGGGCGTCACTGGTAAGGCGAGCATTTATTGCTCATCCTTAATTGTCCTCGAGAAGGTGATGGTGAGCTTCCGTCTTGAACTGTTGCAGTCTATGTGGTGAACGTACTTCCATGGTGCTGTTAGATAGAGAGCTCAAGGATTTTGACCCATTGAAGATTAAGGGACGGTGATATATTTCCAAGTCAGGATGGTGAGAGACTTGGAAGGTAACTTGCAGGTGGTGGTGTTCCCATGTGCCTCCTGCCCTTGTCCTTCTAGGTGGTACAGGTCAAAGGTTTGTAAGGTGCTGTCAAGGAATCTTGGTGAGTTGCTACAGGGCACCTTGTAGATGGAATACACTAAAATAAAAGCAAAATACTGCAGATGCTGGAGTGCTGGAAAAACTCAGCAGGTCTGGCAGCAACTATGGAGAGAGAAGCAACGTTAATGTTTCAGGTCTGTGACCTTTGATCAGAACTGGCAAAAGGTGGGGTAAGAGAACAAAGGGGAAGGTGTTTGATAGGCAGAGGGTGATTAAATAACAAAGCTGTTCTGGGACAAAGGCAAAGTCTGTGTTAATGCTTGTGGTGAAAGAAAGCATTAGTCCAGAGAGACTGTTAATAGTAGAATAATGAGCAGCTACATGACTACATGAAAAGCAAGCACATGATTAAAAAGTAACATATTAAAAAAAGGCCAGTCATGCGCTGAAGTTATTGAACTCAATGTTCAGTCTGCAAGGCTGTAGCATGCCTAATCGAAACAGCCACAGGTGTCCACAGGAGAGGTGTCAGAGGACTAGAGGACAGCGAATGTGGTACCATTAATCAAGAAGGGTAGCAGGGATAAACCAGGTAACTACTGGCTAATGAGTCAAACATCAGCGGTAGGGAAACTATTGGAAAAAATTCTGAGGGACAGGATTAATCTCAACTTGGAGAGGCAGGGATTAATCAAGGATAGTCAGCAAGGCTTTGTCAGGGGGAGATCATGTCTAACAAACTTGATTGAATTTTGAGGAGTTGACTAGATGTGTAGATGAGGGTAAAGCAGTTAATGTCGTCTGCATGGACTTCAGTAAGGCTTTTGATAAGGTCCCTCATGGGAGATTGGGTAAGAAGGTAAGAGCCCATGGGATCCAGGGCAATTTGGCAAACTGGATCCAAAATTGGCTTAGTGGCAGGAGGCAGAGGGTGATGATCAAGGGTTGTTTTTGCGAGTGGAAGCCTGTGGTGTATCGCAGGGATCGGTGCTGAGACCCTTGCTGCTTGTAGTGTACATTAACGATTTAGATGTGAATATAGGAGGTATGATCACTAAGTTCGCAGATGACATGAAAATTGGTGGGGTCATAAATAGTGAGGAGGAAAGCCTTAGATTACTGGGCGATATAGATGGGCTGGTAAGATGGGTGGAACAATGGCAAATGGAATTTAATCCTGAGAAGTGTGAGGTGATGCATTTTGGGAGGACTAACAAGGCAAGGGAATATACAATGGATGGTAGTACAGTAGGAAGTACAACGGGACCTTGGTGTACCTGTCCATAGATCACTGAAGGCAGCAGCACAGGTGGATAAGGTGGTTAGGAAGGCATATGGGATTCTTGCCTTTATTAGCCGAGGCATAGAATATATGAGCAGGGAGGTTATGATGGAGCTGTATAAAATGCTAGTTAGGCCACAGTTGGAGTACTGTATACAGTTCTGGTCGCCACGCTATCGGAAGGATGTGACTGCACTGAAGAGGGTGCAGAGGACATTCACCAGGATGTTGCCTGGGCTGAAGCATTTCAGCTATGAAGAGAGACGGGATAGGCTAGGGTTGTTTTCCTTGGAGAAGACAAGGCTGAAGGAGGACCTGATTGAGGTACACAAAATTATGAGGTGCACAGATAGGAAGAAACTTTTTCCTTTAGCGGAGGGGTCAATAACCAGGGGGCATAGATTTAAGGTAAGGGGCAGGAGGTTTAGAGCGGATTTGAGGAAAAAAAATTTCACCCAGAGGATGGTTGGAATCTGGAACAAACTGCATGAAGGGGTGGTAGAGGCAGAAACCCTCACAACACTTATGAAATATTTAGCTGAGCACTTGAAACGCTGTAGCATACAAGGCTACAGGCCAAGACCTGGAAAACAAGATTAGAATAGATAGGTGCTTGATGGCCGGCACAAAACAGGGCCTGTTTCTGTGCTGTATAACTCAATGACTCTATAACTTTATCAGGTGCTGCGCCTTGAGCTTACGTTGATGTTCATTGGAACACTGGAGCAGGCCAAAGACAGAAATGTTGGCATATTGGGGGGGGGGGGGGGGGGGTTAGTGTCAAAATAACAAGCAACCGGAAGCTCGGGGTCATGCTTTCAGACTGAGTGCAGGTGCTCCGCAAAGCGGTCACCCAATCTGCGTTTGGTCTCCCCAATGTACAGGAGACTGCATTGTGAGCAGCGAATACAGTATACTAAATTGAAAGCAGCACAAGTAAATCACTGCTTCACCTGAAAGGAGTGTTTGGAGCCTTGGAGAGTGAGGAGGGAGGAGATAAAAGAGCAGGTATTACACCTCCTGCATGGTAAGGTGCTGTGGGAAGGGGATGAGGTGTCAGGGGTAATGGAGGAGTGAACCAGGGTGTCACAGAGGGAACGATCCCTTCGGAATGTTGACAGGGGAAGGGAGGGGAAGATGTGTTTGGTAATGGCATCGCGCTGTAGGTGGCAGAAATGGCAAAGGATGATCCTTTGGATATGGAGGCTGGTGGGATGGAAACTGAGGACAAGGGGAACCCTGTCGTGATTCTGGGAGGGAGGGGAAGGGGTGAGGGCAGAAGTACCTGAAATGGGCTGGACACGGTTGAAGGCCCTCTGAACCACAATGTGGGCGGATCCTCGGTTGAGGAAAAAGGAAGACACATCAGAGGCACTGCTGTGGAAGATTGCAACATCAGAGGCACTGCTGTGGAAGATTGCATCATCAGACCAGATGCGTCAGAGACGGAGAAACTGGGAGAATGGAATGGAGTCCTGACAGGAGGTAGGGTGTGAAGTGTTGTTGAGGTAGCTATGGGAGTAGGTGGGCTTGTAATGAATTTTAGTGGACAGCCTATCCCCAGAGATGGAGACAGAGAAGTCGAGGAAGGGAAGGGAAGTGTCGGAGATGGACCATGTAAAGGTGAGAGAAGGGTGGAAATTGGAAGCAAAATTGATTAAGTTTTCCAGTTCACGGCGGGAGCAGGAAACGGTCATCAAAGTACTGGGAAAAGAGGCGAGGGGAGGGGGCCTGAATAGGACTGGAACAAGAAATGTTCAACATATCCCACAAAAAGACAGGCATAACAAGGACCCATGCAGGTACCCATAGCAACACCTTTTACTTGAAGGAAGTGAGTGGAGTTGAAGGAGAAGTTGTTCAATGTGAGAACAAGTTCAGCCATGCAGAGGAGGGTGATGGTGGATGGGGACTGGTTGGGCCTCTGTTCAGGAAAGAAGCGGAGAGCCCTCAAACCGTCCTGTTGGGGGATGGAGGTGTACAGATGGATGGTATACGCTGCTGTCAGTGCACCAGTGTGGAGGGAATGAATGTTTAAATTCGCGGATGGGATACCAAACAAGCTGGCTGCTTTGTTCCAGATGGTATTGAGCTTCAAGTGTTGTTGGAGCTGCATTCATCCAGGCAAGTGGAAGAGTATTCCACCACACTCCCAACTTGTGCTTTGTAGATGGTGAAAAGGCTCAACTGGGAGAGTCAGCCAATTCTGCAAGTAGTGCATTTAACCTTCTACTAATGAAAAGGTACTTTTACAGCTTTATTCCAATTTTATAATATCCCATATGCACATACACGTTACTTATGGGTTACCAGATTGTAGTAAGATGAGAGATACTATCTATATGGCTAATGTACATCAAGGATATTTGTGAATAGATATTCAGGGTGCTAAATGGAATAGTTAAATGAGCTAGCAGGTAAACTTCATACAGATCGAGGCAGTTCAGACAAAGGTCAACTCAAATTTCAGAATTTAAAGCATATTAATGGTACAGCATTTTTTTTTAGAGACAGGTGAATGAAGATTATGTGCAAAAATACCAGTGAAATGTAATGGAGGAAGAAAAAACAGCTTTTTAAAAAAAATCTCCATGGACATTTAATTCTACTCACATGAAAGCATCATAAAACTCAATCATTCAAAACTCTGCCAAATATGCAAAGCACAAAGTCAATGCATAATAAAAAGGTACAGCCAAATCTGCCAAAAAGTCCTTCTTTAATCTAGATATATGGTTAGCATGATTACATTTCTAATCATCAGTATGGGACTAAATAATTATTTAAGCACATGTGTAGCCACCCAAGCACCTGACTGTGTCCATCTACAGTAGGCCTGAAAGAAATCTAAATCCTACCAGAACATATTCTTTTTTTCTTTTGGGCCTCCTTATCTCGAGAGACAATGGATACGCGCCTGGAGGTGGTCAGTGGTTTGTGAAGCAGCGCCTGGAGTGGCTATAAAGGCCAATTCTGGAGTGACAGGCTCTTCCACAGGTGCTGCAGAGAAATTTGTTTGTTGGGGCTGTTGCACAGTTGGCTCTCCCCTTGCGCCTCTGTCTTTTTTCCTGCCAACTACTAAGTCTCTTCGACTCGCCACAATTTAGCCCTGTCTTTATGGCTGCCCGCCAGCTCTGGCGAATGCTGGCAACTGACTCCCACGACTTGTGATCAATGTCACACGATTTCATGTCGCGTTTGCAGACGTCTTTATAACGGAGACATGGACGGCCGGTGGGTCTGATACCAGTGGCGAGCTCGCTGTACAATGTGTCTTTGGGGATCCTGCCATCTTCCATGCGGCTCACATGGCCAAGCCATCTCAAGCGCCGCTGACTCAGTAGTGCGTATAAGCTGGGGGTGTTGGCCGCTTCAAGGACTTCTGTGTTGGAGATATAGTCCTGCCACCTGATGCCAAGTATTCTCCGAAGGCAGCGAAGATGGAATGAATTGAGACGTCGCTCTTGGCTGGCATACGTTGTCCAGGCCTCGCTGCCGTAGAGCAAGGTACTGAGGACACAGGCCTGATACACTCGGACTTTTGTGTTCCGTGTCAGTGCGCCATTTTCCCACACTCTCTTGGCCAGTCTGGACATAGCAGTGGAAGCCTTACCCATGCGCTTGTTGATTTCTGCATCTAGAGACAGGTTACTGGTGATAGTTGAGCCTAGGTAGGTGAACTCTTGAACCACTTCCAGAGCGTGGTCGCCAATATTGATGGATGGAGCATTTCTGACATCCTGCCCCATGATGTTCGTTTTCTTGAGGCTGATGGTTAGGCCAAATTCATTGCAGGCAGACGCAAACCTGTCGATGAGACTCAGCAGGCATTCTTCAGTGTGAGATGTTAAAGCAGCATCGTCAGCAAAGAGGAGTTCTCTGATGAGGACTTTCCGTACTTTGGACTTCGCTCTTAGACGGGCAAGGTTGAACAACCTGCCCCCTGATCTTGTGTGGAGGAAAATTCCTTCTTCAGAGGATTTGAACGCATGTGAAAGCAGCAGGGAGAAGAAAATCCCAAAAAGTGTGGGTGCGAGAACATATGGATTATGCAAATATAAGTAAAATGTAATTGCCAAAGCTTTTATATTAGAGTACACAGAATGATAAACTATTTGTTAAAAGAATGTTTTCTTTTCCAGATTTTATTTATATTTTAAAAAGCAATTCTCATTCAAAATATTCCACGCCTACACAAAAGTAATAAAATCTTACTGCTATGATGACAACTTGCAAATAATTTTTTTTAAATGCTGGAAAACCACAAGCTGGTCAGCACCTGCATAAAGAACAGACAAGTTTATGTTTCAGATCACGACCCTACTTCAGAATTTTACTGGCAACCTTTAGTTCTAATGAAATGATATGCCCCCAGTTCAACTTTGTCCAAACACCTCAACAATGCAAACTCAGGATCAGCCAACTCTAATTCCCACAGCTTGTCCGGCCATAAGGAAATTGAACAAGGAGGTCACATTCATTCCAATCGGACTGGTCAGGCTGCAGGCTGATGAGATCAACAAATATATGAAACACTTCTTTTTTTCCTCCAATAAATTCCTTTTCCCTCTCCTTAGCTGAAAGTAGCAACTTGCACTGGGAAAAGTTCCAAAGTGCCGATAGCACTCCAGTATCTCATCCTAAGTAACCATTAGTCGCACAAACTGACAGTGAGAGTGCTGGCAAACTGTTCACGTGCTCAGCCTTACCCTGCTCCCACCTAATATCCACAAATGTGAACTTTCCAGAAAGGAGGCCACTGAATAACAAAAAAAAGCAATGCTGATATTTTTACTCCTCCTACCCTGGGTACACTACCTCAGTTGAGATTAATTCTAGGACAGTGCTACAAAAAACAAAATTGGGGTTAAATCTATAGGACTTCATAGCACTACATGTTCACTTACTGAGCAAGCTGCTCGAGTTTTTAAACATTGCTTGTGAAAAACAGTTCACAAATTTAATATAAACACAAGAAATGCAGGAAATACTAATCAGGTCTGGCAGCATCTGTAGAGAGAGAAGCAAAGTTAACTTTTCGTGTCAGTGACCCTTCTTCAGAACTTCTTCACAAATTTAACTTGGCTGAACAACTCACATGAATACAATATAAAATTTAAGTGGTAACATGCACCACATGACACTATTTGCACAACTGTATTTGCTTCTGATCTTTTATTACACTTATGTACTGATGTGTAAAAGTCACTTTGCCAATGCTGCCATTTCTTCTTTTCAACTGGGTTGTGTATCAAGGTCAAAAGGATTCCTCTTACAATATGAAGATGAGTGACCTGAAGTGCAAGTGTACACAATACAATTCAAGAATCCTGCTTAATTAAATTTAAATCCCGATCCAGACTTGAACTGATTTGCATTGATTCTCCTGTACTAATGAGCTTTAAATTGTAATTAGATCACAGTCAAAATGACTGATTTGAATTGTTTTGTCAAGCACACTTCTCTTGGCTGAATTAGCAGATTTATTTATTTATTTATAAAATCCATTTTAGATGAATGCCCAAACCAAAAGTATTAGGTGCAACCTATGGTGCATAGCTATAATTATTCAGCCAAGTATCAGTTTTAAGATCACAGAAGGTTTGAATCTTCATAAAGTTACGTACAGCAAAAGCAAATCTATTCATGGGCTCAATATTTTTTTAAAAGTTACTTAAATATCAATACATAAAAACTGGATATGAGCAGTGGTTTTAGTAAACGGCAAGAGTAAACACTGCATGGTTTATAACTACAGGCTGAACCTCAATATGAAATCACTCCATTGAATAGGTTTTGTTCATCAATATTCTGATCTCCTCTGCTGAAGGCAGTGGCTAATGCTGGGGTATGATTCCACAACTGTTGTCAACAATTTGGTATCTCGCACAAGTGGCTGTTCTCTCATGAGACATGTTATTTAACATTGAGAACATCACAACTAAACCATGGTTCTATCTATACTCAATAGACATGAACAACAACTTGAATTCATATGCTAGCTTCAACACAGACAAGTGTCCCAAGGAACATCACAGAAGCATAAGCAAACAAAAACTGGCAACGAGCCAAAGGAAGAGAGATTGGAAGATGAGTAAAGCTTGTTCAGAGATAGATTTTAAGCAGGGTCTTAAAGGAGAGGGGGTGGAGAAGCAGGAGGTTTAGAGAGGGAATTCCAGAGTTTAAGCCTAGACACCTGAAGGCACATTAATGGCAGTATGAATCCTTTTTGAATTACACAAGACCAGAGATGGAGAGTTATCAGAGGTCGTAGGGCTGGAGGAGGTTACAGAGATAGACTTTGGAGGGATTGGAATACATGGATTTTAAATTGGAGGCATTGCAGAGACCAGGAATCAACAGAGATCACAAGGGGTAATGGGTACATGGGATTTTCGTGCAGGTTAGGAAATAAGCACAGTTTTGGATAAGCTAAAGTTTATGGAGGGTACAAGATGGGAGGTTGGCCAGAAGACATTGGAATAGTTGAAAAAGGTGACGACATGGATGAGTGTTTCGGCAG
This sequence comes from Heterodontus francisci, assembly GCF_036365525.1. Taxonomy (NCBI): domain Eukaryota; kingdom Metazoa; phylum Chordata; class Chondrichthyes; order Heterodontiformes; family Heterodontidae; genus Heterodontus; species Heterodontus francisci. Next base: position 191,789,868 of record NC_090372.1, on the reverse strand, counting down.
CAAATTGGCTGAGGCAGGAACAGAGGTGGGCAATGCTACAGATAATGCCTTCTTGCCAGCAGGCACTAAAATCCTTACTAACTTTTTCCCTCCCTCTCCAAAGATAGCGGGACCAGCTGTACTCCTCTGTCCACCATCACTAAGACTAATGTCTACCAATCCAGCCCAGACTAAGGATTGAATCTGTGGTCTGCCTAATCATAATGATTCAGTAGCATGCTGCACGATCCACTGGATTATTAAGGATCCTAAAGTAAATTATTAGGGGTAGAGGGAGGGGAGGGGAAAAAAAGGGAGATACACACAGGAGTAATGTGGAGATTAGTGGAGGTGGATGTCAATGATTATCATTTGAAGGTTATGTACAACCAGGATACTCCATTCAGTTATTATGTGAAGTGGTCCAAATTGAAGGGTTAGTAACTCCAATGCAATCATTGTAGTGAATTAAGTGACAAATCAACAACTAATTACCAGAAAAAAATTACATATTATATTTTGATTAACACTTATGAATGCATTTAGACATCTGAAGGTTAATCCTTTCCAAAAATTCTGCAATTGTTTGCAGAAGCACCAAGAACAAACCATCCAAATGAAACAGTTAAAAACTAAACACCTAAAGATTGCTAGAGATTTTGAATAAATTCACACGAGACAAATAGCTGCTGTGACCTGTTAGAAAAAAGACTACAGTGCAAGTAAATACACGTTTCCATATTCAATTGATAAAACTAATTTTAAAAAGCACATGTAAAATCGAAAACTTCCACAAACAGATGTTGTGCCTCTTCCATTTCAGAGGCTCAAATATCTGAACAAAGGCCTACAGATTCAAACAATAATTTTTATATTCACAGCTGGTTCTATACCACATTAATATCTGAATGGACTTGGGGTTTGTGTAAATGTCATATAGCAAGCAGTGTCAATGGTCCTCCTTGCTTCTGGAAACAGTGCTATTCAAACAATAGATGGTTTTTGGACTGTCAAGTTGAGAAAATATACAATGGTGATTTTTTTTCCCCCAGCACTGAAAAGCAGCGAGAAATGACTCAGTATCCAGCACTCTAGTCATGGCAGCTCATTTTCAAATCACTGTAGCACTATGAGAGGAGGTGGAAAGACAAATAGGCAGGATAGCTACTGAACTAATACAGAGAAAAAAAATCAGTTATTCAGGTATGGTTTCCAAGTATGATTTGTATAGACTTATCACTAAACAATCCTTTTAAAATGTTAATTTTTAAACCTATGGCTGCTAACCTTAGCATTTGAAAATACATAAAATTATATTTATTTTACATTGCAATTTTTTCTCTCCATTGATTTCCCCTTTACTTAGAAGCAGATTATTTTGTGAGCTGAATTTTTCCATATTTAGTCAACAGTTTCTCATAACGGTGTAGTATCTTTCCCCCACCGACACCAGATTACTTGCTACCGAGGCAAGTCTTTGAATTATGTATGTTTTTCCATTTCTACATTGACCACCTCCAGGTGCGTATCCATTGTCTCTCGAGATAAGGAGGCCCAAAAGAAAAAAGAAACATTGCAGTATTGGCAATGATAAAGAATGAAGTTATAAGTAAAGGCAGTAGGTTAAAAAAAAGTTTTTTTAAAAACTGGCATAACCATTTCCATATCCAGTTAGAAATGATAAGATGGCTCAGTGGTAATACTCTCCCCCGTGTCAGGAAGGTTGTTGGGTCCGGAGACTGGAGCACATAATCTAAGCTGACACTTCAGTGCAACAACTGAGGTAGTGCTTCATTGTTGGTGCTGTCGTAGTTTGGATGAGACATTAAACCAAGGCTTTGATTGCCCTCGCAGGCGGATGTAAATGATCCCACTGCATTTTTTTTTTAATATGAGCAAGGGACTTCCTTCAAGTGTCCTGGCCAACATTTATCCTTCAACCAACATTGTTAAAATAGATTATTTTATTACTGTTTGTGGAACCTTGCTCCATAAAAACTGGCTGTCACATTTTCTACATTAAAACAGGGACTACACTTGAAAAAGTATTTTATAGGCTGTAAAATACTTTGGGACATCCTGAGGTTGTAAAAGGTGCAAAATAAGAAGTTCTTTCTTAAATAAGAAAAAGTAGAAAGATTCTTTACCAATATATCCAACTACTTTTTACTGAAGTTGTTCAGAATTTCACTTCAGTGAGCTTTATAAACAACAGGGCTGCTTCATTTATATACATCTTTGTATATTTCTATTTTTACACTAATTGGCTGCTGAATTGGAGTTACTAACAGACCAACTGAATTGGTTGTTGTTACGAAGTGAAAGTATTCATGTAAATTAAACAACAGCTCATTCTTAAAGCAAAATTCAAATTGTTTTGTTATTGTTTTATGAAACATCCAGTCAAATGAAAAAGGAAAGAAAAGCTTTCTGCTCCTTTTACTGTGCAGTTTCTGTGAATGATATCCACATTGTCCATGTTATCTGATCAACAAACATGAGAAATCAGCAAATCTGAAACATTAAAAATGAGACTGCAAAGGAACTGCATAACAAGGACTCCTCACTTCAGTGCAATTTCCTATGCTTTTCATTGAAGTTCACTGACAGAATACATTAAACATTTAACACTAGATGACAAGGAAGATGCTTTGCATTCATAAAATCAAATCGGTCTTCAACTGGTGTAAATGCAGTGTTGGCAAATATATAATTTTAGAAGAAAATATATTGTAGGGTAGCCAGTGTCCATTTAACACCTCTCCTTGGATTCCTCCCAAATTTTAAAGTAGGTACTGCATATTTATAACTGGTCCGAGAAACAAAGTAGGGTTTTCATTTGATATTATTTTACTAAGGCCTTCTAATTATGGAGAAAATGTTATATCAATCATTCTAAGTTTCAGAAACCTTATGCCCATTTATACTGTCAGTCAGTGCAAGTGAACCTAGGAACTGTCCTGTTTTGTATTGGTTTCAAGTCAGGCATATTCCACAACTATCACAAGTCTCTTGAATTCACTTCAATGAGGCACATTTGCATTGTTACCCTTTTTACTCCATCTGTTTCTCACCAGTCCCATTGAATGGTCAATTAAAAAGTGCTTGTTGCTCCCCACCCCCCAAATCATTGACCTCTGCTCTTGGGAGGCAAAAAAAAATGGGTCCCAGAACTGCCTGAGGCAGCCAGAGTACCATATACACAAGACTGGTGCAACATTGTCAATGTAAACCTTCATGGCATTTTACTGATTATTTGGATGGAAATCACACTGCACTGTAGGTTAGATACATTATTGGTTCCCAAGGACAATACAAGAATTATGTTAAAATTTCATTTATCTATTCATGAAAAACGTCTTGTAGTCTTTGTGACATTGTTTTGCATGTTGATTTATCATGATTGGAGTGTATGTGGGAGACAAAACAAGAACACAGGAAAGTTAGCAGCTGTGTTTTGGAGGTACAGTATCTGAATATACCTACTCAACTAAAGCTGAATCAAAAGAGTGGCACTTCACATCTGAAGGTATGAAAAAGGTAGCTGCAGTTCAGGTTCCAGACAGGTAAAACCTGGTTTTACACTGCTTGTCTCGCTTGCTTTTCAAACAGTCCTGTTTCAGAGTGAACGCATGCATGCATAAACAGAAGTGACTCCCAAAAAGTTAGAACTTTAATTTCTCCTTTTTCTGCATGTGCAGGTTGGGTAGGTTTGCAAAATATCCAGGTGGTCCAATAGATAATCTGAGCATTTTACAAGCCAGGGTTGATATTGTACTGGATTTACTCTTCATACAGTATCAAACCAAAACTAGTCCTACCAGGAAGTCTCTTTTCACTCTGGAGTCAGGTGTGCCCCTGACTTTGAAATTAGCATTGGTGTGAATTCTGTGCATATATGCTAAACTGGCAGCATTAATTCTCCCCTAAGCATTCATTTCGATAACTTAATTCTTTAATATTGAATAGCAATTCGACTTCTTTCAGATAGCCTCAATCACAATGCCTATTTTTATTTCCTAGTACACCTGCTTACCAATCAACCTGTCCTAATCAGTTTCTTTATTTCCTTTCTCAATGCAGCAAACACACAAATGCGCACAGCCACAACGTTAATTAGTCTTTGGCACAAGTGCATTGTTGACTGCAAGCCACAGTGCTTCATATTTTGTATCCCGCAATTTATGGCGGGATAATTTTCTTTAAATGGATATTTGCAAGAAAATAACTTTGGAAAGCAGTATTCGAAAAGACGGGGGAAAAAAATCAATGTCAATATCCACTAGTCAGATTGCGCTAGAAAGTCGAGCGATCAACCTCCTGTGCAGAAGTGCTGTGGCACAAACTCTCAGACTGCTATAAAATTCTAAATATGCTCAAGCAGTGGGGGAAAGACGAAGTGTGGAGGTCACATATGGACAATTTCAAACTGCCAGCTAATCAGACTTCAGAATGAACGTAATTAATAACGGCTACATGTCATGATATCGCTGCCTGCTCCGTGTGTACACAAAAATACTGCATTTGGTATTCCTTCACTTCCTACTTGCGCCCAGTCCGACCGTTAAGCATTTCATTTCCAAGGGTTGGGACCAGTCCAACCAATACGCTGTCAAAACCACATAGCCCATAAAAGGATTGGAGCAAACTACTGCTCCTCAAACACTTTTTGTTCAAACGTTTACCGAAAGCGACATGGCAAAAGCTTACACACGTTCACACAAGCATATGAACGAAAAGTTTCAAGGAACTATTACAATGTTGCACCTTGATTTGAATCGCACGTCGTTAAAAGTATCGGATTTCAACACAAAAAAAAAACATCCGGTGCGTTTACAGTACTGCCAAAGTGTCAACAGCTTGGAATCTCATTCCTGGATCACAAATCTCGTTAACACACGCACATGGTGCCGCTTCTTTTTTTTTAAAGTGAGCCATATCAAAGAAATGTCATTTTAAAAAACTAAGAGAGAGATTCGCTCAAAATAAGTGAGAATTAACAGCTGGGGGTTACTAAAATTTGAATATGTGGCCGCACCTAATGAACGATGCACATCTGTATCAATGGGGGGGGGGGGGGGGGGAGAATATATACAGAGGGTTAAATTGATCGGTCACTCCGCAACCGCTAGCTTGTCCTTTTATCAATTGGCCAAAAGCTCCTCTGCTGTCAGGCTGCTAGCTTCTATCAATTCCAGTTTGTGGATAACACATGAAGCTATTAAGGGAGGAACATTGTAAATATCTGCCTCTCTCTAAGAGATGAACAGCATTATCTGGAACCAAACACTTTCAAAAAGGGAGGGGAGGGGAGGAGACCGTTAAAATCTACAAGTATCACGTATTAATGAGCTTGACGCTCCTTCATCCGCCGATTTTAAACTGACATTAAATCACATCAAAATTATTTTCAAAAGAAAAAGGGGGAAACGGTTTTTTTTTTGTTCCAAGCTACGGGATAAAAGAAGCGTCGCGTTACTTGCATCCCTATCCAGACACAAATATGAGTAGGAAAGCAGACTACAAAAGGAGAGATTTTTTGCCACCCCTGCTTTTAATTGAAAATCAAAACTTATTTGTTATTTCCAGTATATGTTGATGTTCCAAACTGGCACTGCAAATGCCAGCATTAAATCCAACACAATGCCACATCGACCTTAAAGATCACAGTGACACTAATTAGTATCTCCCCACTTTCAGCTCTTTCCATCATGTCAAGATTAAGTAGTGGAGTATGCCGTCTCCTAGCTTAACATTCAAATTATACCGTCTGCCATCAATGCACTGGTGAGATCTACTCCTAAACTGAACATCTGTTTGTTATATATTATACAACATGTACATACACTTGATTAACACGCCTCTCCACTCAAATTATTTTTTTATGCTGCAATCTTAAGTTTGGCAAATACATCGATACTCATAAATCGTTACAAAAAAAAATCACAAGGGTAAAGATTATGAATTGACGCCACGATTGCATATTCTTTTTCTAAAAAAAATGTCAATGCTGGCTTGCCCTTCCCATTGCAAATCGGAAGGAGACATTCTAATGAAATAATAGCGTCAACAACAAATCTAAGGAAACCGCTGTAAAACCGTTAACCAGGGAACAGAGCAAAGCCCAGCCCTAATATTAATTTTCCACCTCCTTCGGCTTCACCGTTAAATGAAGTGTCAGCTGAAAGGTAACACTATATCATTAATAAATTGCGAAGCAACACACACACAAAAAAAATCAAAGTGAAGGTTTGAGCATTGACAAAAAGGTAAGAGGGAGGGAGCTGGACAGAAAGCACGGAGATAGAAAAGAAAAGAAACCCATGAAACGAAAGGAGGAGAGAGAGAGAGACAGAGGAAGGGGGGAAAAAAATCTGCTTTTACCTTCGGATAATTCCAAATCCAGCTCGGCTAGCTTCGCCCTCACCTCGAGAGGAAGAGCCAGACTATCAATGCTGCGGTCCGCCATTCTCTCTCTCTTTGTGTCCGAGTGACGAGGCCACACTTCAGCACTTTGCACAGAGGTAAAGGAGATGCATATTATACAGGAGGGGGGGAATCTCCAACGCTTCACACCACCGCCATGTCTGCGTGTGCTCTGTCTGTGTGGAGGAGAGCCCGGGGGGGGGAGGGGGCAGGGAGCGCGAGCACAACACCGGCGCGCGCCCCGGGAGAGCTCAGCACAGGCGCGCGCCGAGGGCCGCGCTCACGCGGAGCGCAGGGAAGCGCGAGCCCGCCGCTAGAGGGAGCGAGCGAGCGAAAGGTGAGGAGGAGAAAGTGAAAAAAAAAATACAGCGCGAGGCATAAAGAAACAATATGTCCGAGAGAGAAGGAAAAAAAAGATACTGTAACTGTGTGGGGAAAAAGATACAATGTGTCTGTGTGAGAATGATACCATTTATCTGTCTGCGAGAATGATACAATGCATCTGTGTGAGAGATACTGTGTATCTGTGAGGGAAAGATATAATTTATCTGAGAAAGGCAGAATGTATCTGTCTGAGAGAATGGTATCTGAAAGAAAATCCTTTGTATCTGAGAGAAATAAAATGTGAATGTGAGAGAGGGGCAAGATGATCAAAATACCTGAGAAAGAAAGATCCATTGTATAAAGAGAGAACTATGGCGAATTATGAAGGAGAAATATGTATGAGTAAGAAATATCTGACTGTGTGAAAGAACAGACACAACGTGTGTGCCGAGAAAGATACAATACATCTGAGACAAAGAAAGGTACAGTGGCCCTGAAATTACAAGCATACACATTTGCTTAAAATTCCTCTATTATTTTAGCAGAGGTGTTAACCTATCATTTTAAGTAGGTTAATGCTTCCACGACAAGAGAGGGGACTTCAAACGTGTTAAGTGTTCACACGTTGGTATATACTGAGGATATCCCTCAGTGTAATTTCAGAATAAAATATACATGTGCAAGAAAGAAATTTGTAATATGTTCTGAAAGAAACAAACGAGAAAGAAACAATATTTCGGAGTCAGAGAAAAATACAATATGTTTCTGAGAAAGATACCATATATGTGATACAGAAGCAAGGAGAGAAAAAGACGTGTCTGCATAAGACAGAAAAGAGACAAGACTGAGAAACAAACATCACTATACTGAGAAAGCAAGAAAGATATAATATCTATGTAGGAGAGAAACAATGCCTTTTTTTAAAAATCGATACAGGATATCTGGTACAAAGGGAAAATAATGTCTCTAAAGGCATACACAATAAGTAATAGAGAAAGATGCAAGGTGTTTGTGTGAGACAAAGAGAAACATTACAACTGAGAGGATGGAATGTGTGTGACAGCAAGAAATACATGTGAAACAGAAAGATAGAAATTGTGCAGAACAGAACTAAGTAATATACATGTAGAGAAAGATACTGTAAGTTGGGGCAGAAAAAACAATGTGAAAAAATAAAAATAGGATGTGAGTGAGAAGACAAGGTAAAACAATTTGTCAGAAAAATATTCACAGGAGTGAGAAAACAATACGCAATTGGGGTGTGGGGGCGGGGAATAATCAATATGACTGTGTGAAAGTTAGAGGAAAACAATAGGATAGAAATTTATTTGATTTATGCCCAGTTTTCAGTTGCAAAATCAACATTTCACCTACCAATTTCACAGTGGGACATCCCATACCAGATGTGCACCCAAAATGTGGAGGCCACCTTATTGACTAAGGTTCTCCTTAGGCACCTCAAATCAACATTGGGCTCACTAAACTATTTAAATAGGGGTCCTCAGCTTGCATTATGAACCGTTTGGGAAATTGGTGCATGAGTGAGTTCGATTTGCCCACTCTTAAATCTGCCCAGAAAAATATGGTACACTCAAGAAGCTTGCCGACAAAGTGATACATAAAGGATTGCCCACCTCCATTAAAGTAAGTCTCGGGATAATCATTTTTGGCTGCTGGGGAATTTAAAGCCATTTTGGCTACTTTAGTTGAGATTGGATCTAGAAAAGATTGGATGCCCACCAAAGCTATTAAGTATCATCACCTCATTCCATGACAATATGAAAGGCACAATTCAACATGGTGACTCCTCATCAGAGCCCTTTCCTATCCCGAGTGGCATGAAACAGGGCTGTGTTCTCGCACCCACACTTTTTGGGATTTTCTTCTCCCTGCTGCTTTCACATGCGTTCAAGTCCTCTGAAGAAGGAATTTTCCTCCACACAAGATCAGGGGGCAGGTTGTTCAACCTTGCCCGTCTAAGAGCGAAGTCCAAAGTACGGAAAGTCCTCATCAGGGAACTCCTCTTTGCTGACGATGCTGCTTTAACATCTCACACTGAAGAGTGCCTGCAGAGTCTCATCGACAGGTTTGCGGCTGCCTGCAATGAATTTGGCCTAACCATCAGCCTCAAGAAAACGGACATCATGGGGCAGGACATCAGAAATGCTCCATCCATCAATATTGGCGACCACGCTCTGGAAGTGGTTCAAGAGTTCACCTACCTAGGCTCAACTATCACCAGTAACCTGTCTCTCAATGCAGAAATCAACAAGCGCATGGGAAAGGCTTCCACTGCTATGTCCAGACTGGCCAAGAGAGTGTGGGAAAATGGCGCACTGACACGGAACACAAAAGTCCGAGTGTATCAGGCCCGTGTCCTCAGTACCTTGCTCTATGGCAGCGAGGCCTGGACAACGTATGTCAGCCAAGAGCAACGTCTCAATTCATTCCATCTTCGCTGCCTCCGGAGAATACTTGGCATCAGGTGGCAGGACCGTATCTCCAACACAGAAGTCCTCGAGGCGGCCAACATCCCCAGCTTATACACACTACTGAGTCAGCGGCGCTTGAGATGGCTTGGCCATGTGAGCCGCATGGAAGATGGCAGGATCCCCAAAGACACATTGTACAGCGAGCTCGTCACTGGTATCAGACCCACCGGCCGTCCATTTCTCCGCTTTAAAGACGTCTGAAAACGTGACATGAAATCCTGTGACATTGATCACAAGTCGTGGGAGTCAGTTGCCAGCGTTCGCCAGAGCTGGCGGGCAGCCATAAAGACAGGGCTAAAGTGTGGCGAGTCGAAGAGACTTAGTAGTTGGCAGGAAAAAAGACAGAGGCGCAAGGGGAGAGCCAACTGTGTAACAGCCCCGACAAACAAATTTCTCTGCAGCACCTGTGGAAGAGCCTGTCACTCTAGAATTGGCCTTTATAGCCACTCCAGGCGCTGCTTCACAAACCACTGACCACCTCCAGGCGCTTATCCATTGTCTCTCGAGATAAGGAGGCCAAAGAAAGAAGTTGAGTTTGGAAATTTGTTTTGTGCTGAATAGCTGTTGGAGAGCTGACTTTTGGCTGCACCAATACAGATGGGGGTGTTGCTGAAATTACCACAGAGGCAGTCACAGCAAAAACAATAGCAGCATGCACGGGGGCACAGCCCTACACAGACTCAAAGAGAAGCAAAGGAAGCCTGACAGCAGGTGAGTATTTCGCAACAGGATGCCTTACCTCAACGTGACACAGGAGCAATAAAAGAGGAGCTGCACTTCAGCAGACAGGTAGTCACTGGCCAAAGTAATCTGTTGCAACAGAAACTGGAGTCAAACATGAGGACACAGAAAGCACTGCATTCAAGGCTACAACAGATGGCACAGTTGATTTGCTGTGCATATGGCTAGCAAGCAGGTGTGTTACAAGTGCTTCCTTTTTTGTTACATTTTGAGGATTTGTGTGTTAAAACTGGAAAACAGATTCCAAGATGCTGGAATTTGTGTTTTTTTTTAAGAGGTCATCAGATGGACTTTTGGAATTAGCCTGTAAACAACAGTTATTGGAAGGCACCTGTTTTTGAATACCAGCAGGGGGCCTTTTTGCCTTGGGGAAGATGTTTACGGAGAAGTGACAGGTCAGGATTTATAGGGGTCGGGAGGCTTGACTCTTGAGATTGTTTTTGGTTTCACTTTGGACAGTCAGTTGGAGTTTTAAAAATCAACCTGAAGGACAAAACTCCAACACAGCCTTTCCCATCTCTTTGAAAAGCCTACCAGATTTTCCATTTCTTTGAGAAGCTCTTAGAAGCAAAGTGGATAAAACCGAGATTCTCATTCCCCAAGATGCCTGCCTGAAACCCCAGTTGCTGCATTTCTCCTGAGACACTCTAAAAATCCTTGATACCGCCTGACCGAATTGCTGCACAGAAAGACCCCAGTGACAGGTGTCTATATGAATTTGGGATGCCAAAAGGACAACAGACCTCTTTCCATATCTTCTCTTTTTTTCTTCAAGAATTAGCAAGTATTTGGCCAAAGTATCCTTTTTCTGTTTTCTTTTTTGTAATAGAGCTCTAAAGAGAAAATCTCTTTATTTTTTAGTTAACCGGTGTGTGTGTGTGAGGGGCTAAGGTAAAAGGGAACTTTCATATTTCAATCTGTGTGTTAATGCTTTGCTTTGTTACTGGTTATGTCTTATTTTATAATAAACTGATATATTTGTTCTTTGTTAAAGAAACCTGGTTGGTGTATTTTATTCTGGGATAAAAATAGAGTCTATGATTGACCGTATCAGTAACTGGGTAAACATTTAAACATATGTTGTGACTTATGAAGTGGAACTAGAAAAAACAGTGCACTCGTCCCACCTCGGTCATAACAGATGATAAGTGGCCTCTTCACAATGAGACAGCAATACATCACCTTTCCAATGCAGGCTGCTGATCAGTTGGAGAGAACTGTCAGGTTTACTTGCATTTTTCCAATTTCCACAGCTGTAAGCGCAGGGCAACATGTATGCACTGTCCCTATCAAGAACTGGCATATTTTAAAATTGTGTGGGTTCTACTTCGATTATTTGACTGGTCTGTCTCCTTCCAACACACAGACCAGCCTACATCTTAGCAGGGCTGAAATATCAGCTCTTCCTCTGGCAAGATATTTCATGAACCTATCCCTTCCTAGTGCTCTGTAAGTCTCCCAGTGTAGATCATTCTTGCCTATTCAGTAAAGTGTGCACAGTGCCAATCTCTTGAACTGGTGCTTTTAAGATCAGGTTGAGTGATGCTGTGTCATTCTGAGTGCTGTTCTTTTCCAGCTCCTTACCCCTAAGTGTCCTGATTTTTTTCATCTAAAGGAAAGAGAGGGGCAAGGATTAACATTTTGAGTCAAGAATAAGTATAGATAAATGACTGGCTGCTGAAAGCAACTGTCACACATAGTGTATGCGGGTGAGATTTCAGTGAGTAGGGAGAGAGTTTAAGATGGCCAGCAACCTTGAAGAATGCATGCTCCAGTCTCACCACTTGCCACGTGCCATTCACATGATCTATATTACTTCCTCCTCAAATGGGAAGAGGTCCTGAATGAATGCTGTCCAGCCTCCTGTCTGTGCATCCTCTCTACTATTGCTCATGAGCTTGTCCTGCAAGAAAGAAGGCAGAGTGTTATGGTAGCCCAGTGAGACGCTTTAAGGATGTGCATGTTAAGGTAGAATAGTGGCACTGGTAGGTGAAGGGTGGCAAAATTGTGAGAAGGCAATGATAGTGAGGAGTGTAGGAGTATGGCATTAGAAGCAGAAGGAGGTGAAGTGAAGTGCACTACACTCATTGGAGGAGAGTGCTGTTAATTGTGGGATGGAATTTTTGTGAGTGCTGGCATTCCAGATAGTGCAGGGTTATGTAAAGAGTGGTGAGATAGAGGAGTTAACAGTCTTTTCTTAAAAGTAAGTCTTACCTTAGCAACCCTGGTAAGGTCATTAAACTATTTTCCTGCATCGCTACTATGTTCTGAGGGTGATGTTCCTGGTGCTGATGCACTCTTCCACCACTGTTTACTGCTGTCTAGCAGCTTTTCAGAATGCTTTCCTACCTCTTGGTGAGGAGACATCCTTCTCCTGCTGCCACCAGCTCAGATATTGGTATGACACTTACCTTGGAGGCTAGTATAGAGTTAGGATCAGCACATGATGAGTCATTGGGCATAAGTAAACTGCAACCAGGCCGGGTAAAGGATGGTTCATTTGCCAGCTTGCCAGAGGGTGACATGGCAGACGTGTACTGCTGCAGAGGATTCAGATAAGGATATCAATGGGGCCTGAGGAGAGTACTGAACAAGCAAGCATACTGAGATGCTAGGTGAAAAAATCTGTTGGAAACCTTCAGCAGGTCTGGCAACATCTGTTGAGAGAGAAACAGAGTTAACATTTCAGCTCTGTGACCTTTCATCAGAACATCAGATGCCGGGTGCATTGGTTGCCCTACCAGACAGCCTCCTGTTACTGCCAAGGAGCCCAGCTCTAACTTGGCAGAGGGTGTGGCACAGATCTTCCCCTCTCTGCAGCTTCTGCTCAATCTTCCTTTCATTCTGCAGACCCAGAGGCACAACCACTGATGCCCCCATATCTCTTGCAGGCTTTGTGTGCACAGATCACATGCTGCTCTAATTGCCCCTTTGAGGATGAGGCAATACTCTCTGGCAAATGCAGGAACTCACCAACACACCTTCAAAAACACTCCAGAGTATTTTCAGACACTTTCATAGAATCATAGAAAGTTTAAGGCACAGAAAGAGGCCACTTGGCCCATCGTGTCTGTGCCGGCTGAAAAACGATCCATCTATTCTAATCCCACCTTCCAGCATTTGGTCCTAGCCCTGCAGCTTACGGCACCTGAGGTGTATATCCAGACTCCTTTTGAATGAGTTGAGGGTTTCTGCCTCAACTGCCCTTTCAGGCAGTGAGTTCCAGACCATCACCTTCTGGGTGAAAAAGTGTTTCCTCATCTCCCCTCTAATTTTTCTACCAATCACTTTAAATCTATGGCCCCTCGTCACTGACCTCTCTGCTAAGGTGAATAGGCCCTTCACTTCCACTCTATCCAGGCCCCTCAAAATTTTGTACATATCAATCAGATCTCCCCTCAGCCTTCTCTGTTCCAAGAAGAACAACCCCAGCCTATCCAATCTTTCCTCATAGCTGCATTTTTCCAGTCCTGGCAACATCCTTGTAAATTTCCTCTGTACCCTCTCTAGTGCAATTACATCCTTTCTGTAATGAGGTGGCCAGAACTGCACACAGTACTCAAGTTGTGGCCTAACCAACGTGTTATACAATTCCAGCATAACCTCCCTGCTCTTGTATTTATACCTAGGCTAATAAAGGAAAGGATTCCTTATGCCTTCTTAACCACCTTATTGACCTGTCTTGCTACCTTCAGGGATCTGTGGACATTTATCCAAGGTCCCTCACTTCCTCTACACTTCTTAGTATTTCCCATTAATCATGCATTCCTTTGCCTTGTTTGACCTCCCCAAATGCATCACCTCACACTTCTCCAAGTTCAATTCCATTTGCCACTTTTCTGCCCATCTGACCAGACCATCAATATCTTCCTGCAGCCTACAGCTATCCTCCTTGCTATCTACCACATGGCCAATCTTTGTGTCATCCACAAATTTCTTAATCATGTCCCCTACATTTATGTCAAAATTGTTAACATACACCACAAAAAGCAGGAGACCCAATACTGAGCCCTGCGGAACACTACTGGAAACAGTCCTCCAGTTGCTAAAACAGCCGTCAACAATTACACTTTGTTTCCTGCCACTTAGCCAATTTTGCATCCACCTTGCTGCATTTCCCTGGATCCCATGGGATTTTATTATTTTAACCAGTCTGCCATGAGGGACCTTGCCAAAAGTCTTGCTAAAATCCATGTCGACCACATCAACTGCATGACCCTCATCCATCTTCCTTGTTACCTCTTCAAAAAATATCAAGTTGGTCAAACAAGATCTTCCCTTCACTAATCCATGCTGACTATCCTTGATTAACCTGTGACTCTCTAAGTGACAGTTGATCCTGTCTCTCAGAATAGATTCCAATAATTTGCCCACTACTGAGGTTAGACTGATTGGCCTGTAATTATTCAGTCTATCCTTCATTCCCTTTTTAAACAGAGGTACAACGTTAGCAATTCTCCAATCCTCTGGCACTACACCTGTATCCAGTGAGGACTGGAAAATGATGGTCAGACCTTCGCTATTTCCTCTCTTGCTTCTTTTAAGGCAGCCACTAGGTGGTGCTGTACTGGCACATGTGCAAATGCAGTCTGCTCCACTAAAACAATCACAGTCTGCGACATTCAGGCAGCTGCCAGAACTAAAGATGGCGCTGCTCAAATAATCGCAGAAAAGCAACGTAAACCCATGGCAGCACACAATGGCCAGAGAGGAATGGTGGGGGAAGGGGGAATGAGCAGGGGAAGGGGGAACGAGCAGGGGAAGGGGGAACTGACGGGGGAAGCAGAGAGTGGGCGGGGGTAGGGGGAAGCAGGGAGCGGGTGGGGGGGAAGCGGGGAGCGGGCGGGGGGATGCGGGATGTGGGGGGAAGCGGGGAGCGGGCGGGGGCAGGCAGCGGGCGGCCGGAGAGAGGCGGGGTGGGGAGCGGGGAGAGTGGGGGCTGGGGATCGAGTGGCCGGAGAGAGTGGGGTTGGGGGGAAGCAGGGAGCTAGCAGCCTGCAGTTAGTGGCCGGGGAGGTGGGGGGAGTGGGGAGGAAGAGAGCGCACTCGCACCTGCCACCACCAAGGTCTTCGGCCGCCTCCCTCCATCCCCGCTTCCCTCCCCTGCGCTTCCACCCTGCTCTCTGCCCGCTCCCCCCCACCGCTCACTCCGCGCTTCCCCGTCCCGCTCTCTCCGCGCTTCCCCGCCCCGCTCTCCCCCCGCTTTCCCGCCCTGCTCTCTCCCCGTGTTACCCGATGACGTCATCTGCGCATGCACCAACCAGTCCTAGCAATGCGGAACGCCGCGCACGCGCAGAGAGCAGGAGCCCGTTTGCGCATGTGTGCAGCTTGGCGCAGTCTGATGATGTCCGCGTCCAGCTGCGTTGTCAGGAATCACTTATTTATTTTAACAGCCTCAGATACATTTCATCTGGCCCTGATGATTTATCAGCTTTCAAGGATTCTAATTCCGTTAATACTCCTCTCTCCCTATGTTTATCTCGTCCAATACTTCACACTCTTCCCCCTTAACTACAATATCTGCATTGTTCCCCCTCTTTTGTGAAGACAGAAGCAAAGTATTCATTAAGAACCATACCAATATCTTTTGCTCCTACACATAGGTTACTTTTTGCAATAGAAAAATTTCCAAAAATTGAACTTACCTGCAATCAGACTGCCAGGTCATTTAAATTATGTTATTGCAGGGCTCATCTTGCAGCTTCATGCTTCTTTTTTCAAGAATAGACACTGTAGGTATTGTCTGCAGATTTGTCGCCCAAATTTGGGATCCTGGTGTCACCTCAGCCAGTTGGACTGTGTGACATCAGGATAATGGCAAATCAGCATCTTTTGGCACACACAGCAACGCTGCACAGGCCACACAGGAAGCAGTCAGTGGCACATCCTACCCTGGGGAAACAAAGGTTGACATCCATGACGCTATATTTGCACGGACAATACATTCATCACTTTCCCTATGGAAAGACAGGATCAGCTAAGCAGAGCATAAGAGATGACATCCATGTAGACTCAGGGCTCCTCACATTCAACCCCTTTGTCAACATGAACAGAAAGGGCGACCATTCAATTGATTCTCAAGTGGAGTCGGACCAACAGCAATGTTATAATGTCTGTAAATCCAAGAAGTATCTATGATGCCTTTACAATGTGGCTAGCCATGTTTTTCT
The DNA here is from genome assembly GCF_036365525.1 of Heterodontus francisci. Taxonomy (NCBI): domain Eukaryota; kingdom Metazoa; phylum Chordata; class Chondrichthyes; order Heterodontiformes; family Heterodontidae; genus Heterodontus; species Heterodontus francisci. Next base: position 191,773,736 of record NC_090372.1, on the reverse strand, counting down.
CATTATTTGAAAGTTCACATAGACTAAACAGATGACTTGGAAGACCAGGAATATCCTCTGCAGCTGTAATTGATGACCCTTATGAAAAGCCTCCAAATAGCAGCAGAACATAAATACTATACAATGAGACACATGCCTCAATTAACATTACTGTCGAGCACGCCACTGGAATGCTGAAGCAAAGCTTCTTCTATTCAGATCATTCAGGCAAGGGTACATTATGCTGAAGATCAAACTAAGCAGCCTTTTTCACACAGCAAATTCCCAGAAACAACAATGAGGGAAATTGCTAGTTAATAGGGTAGAATTTCCTTGTGGAGGGTGGTGCAAAACGGGCGATATTGGATCGGCCACCCATTAAATGCAGTGCCAGTTCCATTGGCTGCAAGGGAACTGAATGTCAAAAACTGTGTATAACAGGCAGCTGATCAGATATTGCCCATTTTGCGTCACTGCCCGAGACAAATTTCTACCCAAATGTGTGCTTTTTGGGTGAGGAGGGGAGGGGGCACACAATGGGGCTGACAGTGGGGAAAATGTTGGCCAAGACAGCAGATGAACTCCAGGATCTTGTTTGCATAGTGCCATGTGATTTTTCTGGTGTCCAGCTGAACAGGCAAACACAACCCAGTTTAATGCCTCATGCTCCCTCGGAACAGCACTGGAGTATTAGCCTAGATTATGAGCTCAGGTGCTGTAAGCAATCATAAATAGGATGTAAAAAAGATAGATTGGATTTGCTATAAGTAAAGAAAGGAGAATAGAGAAATAACTGGAGGATAGGCTAATGGAGATTTAGGAGTCATAGTAAAATCAGCACTTGCATGCCCGGTGTAGAGCTGTGATCAATAAAACACTGACCTATATTTCAAATCAGTAAAATACAGTTTTGAAGCTGTCTTGTTTAAACCTGTGAAGAGTGCTCATCAGCCCATATTTTGAGTGCTCCATTCAGTTCCAATTACCAAAGAACAAGGGAAACAATCAAGCCTTGGAGGCATTACAGGGGCAGAAGACAGACCTTTAATACTACATGCCTGCGTTCTAAAGAAAGGCCAGATAAAAATTTAGATTTTTCAGCCTTGAAAAAAGATGATTGAGATTGTCTTAATTATATGATACAATGTGGAATAGAAAATCTGAACAGGTGGAAGAGTCAGTTACTAGGGGACATAGGTTTAAGGTGCGAGGGTCAAAGTTTAGAGGGGATGTGCGAGGCAAGTTCTTTACACAGAGGGTGGTGAGTGCCTGGAACTTGCTGCTGGGGTAGGTGGTGGAAGCAGGTACGATAGTGACGTTTAAGAGGCATCTTGACAAATACATGAATATTTTTAGATTTTTTATTTTAGATTTTAGTGATACAACACTGAAACAGGCCCTTCGGCCCACCGAGTCTATGCCGACCATTAACCACCCATTTATACTAATCCTACACGAATCCCATATTCCTACCACATCCTCACCTGTCCCTTTATTCCCCTACCACCTACCTATACCTAGTGGCAATTTATAATGGCCAATTCACCTATCAACCTGCAAGTCTTTTGGGTGTGGGAGGAAACCGGAGCACCCGGAGGAAACTCACGCAGACACAGGGAGAACTTGCAAACTCCACACAGGCAGTACCCAGAATTGAACCCGGGTCGCTGGAGCTGTGAGGCTGCGGTGCTAACCGCTGCGCCACTGTGCCGCAGATAGGATGGGAATAAGGGATACGGTCCCCGGAAGTGCTGAAGGTTTTAGTTTAGACAGGCATCGGAGCAGCTTGGAGGGCCGAATGGCCTGTTCCTGTACTGTTCTTTGTTCTATATGGAACAGTGCTTTCGGTTAAACCACTACAGTTATACAAAGGAATGTAGGTGGAATTTAGTCAAAGACGAGGGCTGACATCAAGAAGCACATTGTTATGCAAGGACTGATCATACGCAAATGGTCTTCTAGATGGGGTTATGTTACAGTATGGTCTTTTTTCCCATCGTTTTTCTCAGGTTCATGGCTGAACTGCAGTTCCCAGAAATGAATCCTGGTGAATATGAAGAGTGCCCACCACATTTTCCCATTGCCTTAGGCAGAAAATTAATAAACCAATCGATCATTGTGCGCAGCAAATCTGGAGAAAATTACCTGTCCAGATTTTTTTTTAATTCATTTTTTTGTAGGATGTGGGCATCGCTGGCTAGGCCAGCATTTATTGCCCATCCTTAATTGCCCTTGAACTGAGTGGGTTGCTAGGCCATTTCAGAGGCATTTTAAAAGTCAACCACATTGCTGTGGGTCTGGAGTCACATGTAGGCCAGACCAGGTAAGGACAGCAGATTTCCTTCCCTAAAGGATATTAGTGAACCAGATGTGTTTTTACAACAATCGACAATGGTTTCACGGTCACCATTAGACTAGCTTTTAATTTCAGATTTATAATTGAATTCAAATTTCACCATAGATAACAATAATACACTGAAGCAAACAGATCATTAATACACTAACAGTACAAGGATCACATTTGCTAATTGTATATTAATTGTGTTTAATTGTGTGCAGGTGGTAGGCATTAACTGGGGATTCATTGGTGCCCCTATAAATAGACACTGACCTGAAAGTGTGGTTACTTGGGAGGTGGAGGTGCATGCATGTAATGTGTAAGTCTAAAAATAAATGCTTATAAGTTGTGTAAAGATTGGCTCCAGTTAATTCCTTCGCCAACTGGTTTTCTGGAATATAATATGGTAGCAGAGAATGCTTGCCTAAAAGTGCAGGTTGAAAACTAAGAAAAACAATTTCAGCCAGAAAACTATAATCCGAGTGGTCACTGTGGAAAATGGCAGAAAACAACTGTAAATTGTTGGGGTATGATTACCCTCCAATGTTCTCAGAGTCTCAACCATATGACCAGTGGAAGAATAAACTAGATATGTGGACACGGGTTATGTCTCTACCAAAGAGGAAACAAGGTACAGCCTTGGCATTGTTGCTTCCCACAATAAGTAAATTAGATGTAAAGTATTTTGTGAGATGAAGAGTTGAGCCTTTTATTAGAGTTCTTGGATGAAATCTACAAGATAGATAATCTGTTGAGTGCCTATAATGAATGGACAGACTTTGATAGATTTTGGAAAACAGATGGTTATTCTATGGAAGAATAAATATATCATGGACTTTAATAGATTGTATAAAAAATTGATGAAACTCAATTTAGGGGTCCTTGGATCAGCATTAATATTTAAATTTCTGGATTGTGCTAAGCTGGACGGGCAATTGACTCTAACCGGTGTTCGGTTATACGAGAGGGAGACCCTGTTGGATCAAATGTCTGCTGTCTTGAAAAAATCCTTGGGAAATAATCATTTCATTCAGCTTTCATGGAACGAATCGACATTCCACAGTGACACAAAGAATAGAGAACTCAATGATTTCAGATTTCAAAATGGTCCAGATACTGGACACAGGCATCAATATCATGGAAGGCTTTAAGACAGGCAGAAGGAGGATGAAAGCACCTTTAGCTATTACAATAGCAAACAGAATTGGAACAGCAATAATAGGTGAATGAATGCCAGGAATGAGCAAGGACAGGTAATATGTGCTTCAGGTGTGATTATGTGGTGAAAGTAGAGAGGCAGAGTCCTCAAAATGACACATGACCAAGAGAATTCGTAGGAAAAGGATGAAGATAATGATGGACCCAAACAAATTATACTGGTCACAAGGAGATGTGATGAATGTGTTAGTTGCAGGTTCATTTAAATGTGCAGTACTAGATAGTTCTTGCACTTCAACAGTATGTGGAACAAATTGGTTAAACTGTTACCTTGATTCACTAAGTAGAGAAGATCAAGGTTAAGGAACATAAAAGTACTACTTGCTTTAGGTTTGATCATAACACATTGAGCTCACTAAAGAGTGTTGTAATTCAATGTAAAATAGCTGGAGTAAGCCATTTTGTAAGTACTGATGTAGTCTCTATGAGATACCTATGCTATTGAGTCCTTTTCTTTTCCTTTTTGGCCTCCTTGTCTCGAGAGACAATGGGTAAGTGCCTAGAGGTGGTGAGATACCTATGCTGTTGAGTAAACCTATAAAAAAGGCACAAACAAAATTTGACATGAAGCACAATAAGGAATTTATTTTTGGAACGTAAGTGGATCTGCAGTTTACCCAGAATCACAGAAGTGTTACGGTGCAGAAGGAGGCTATTTGGCCCATCATATCTGCACTGGCTCTCTGAAAGAGCAATTCACTCAGTTCAATTCCCCTGCCTTCTCCCCGTAACCCTGCACATTCTTCCTTTTCATATAACAGTCTAATTCCCTTTTGAATGCTTCAGTTGAACCTGCCTCCACCCCACTCTCAGGCAGTGCATTCCAGACCTTAACCACTCGCTGCATGAAAAAGCTTTTCCTTATGTCAGTTTTGCTTCTCTTACCAATTACTTTAAATCTGTGCCCTCTTGTTCTCAATCCTTTCACAAGCGGGCACAGTGTCTCTCTATCTACTCTGTCCAGACCCCTCATGATTTTGAATACCTCTATCAAATCACCTCTCAGCTGTCTCTTCTCCAAGGAAAACAGTCCTAACTTCTCCAAATATCTTCATAACTGAAGTTCCTTCTCCCTGGAACCATTGTTGTGAATCTTCTCTCCAATGCCCTCACATCTTTCCTAAAATGCGACACCCAGAACTGGACGCAACTCAGCTGAGGCCAAACTAGTGTCTTATACAAGTTCGACATAGCCTCCTTGTTCTTGTACTCTATGCCCCTATTAATAAAGCCCAGGATATTGTATGCTTTATTAACTGCTCTCTCAATCTGTCCTGCCACCTTCAATGACTTATGCACATATACACCCAGGTCTCTTTGCTCTTGCACTCCCTTTAGAATTGTACCCTTTATTTTATATTGTCTCTCCATGTTCTTCCTACCAAAATAAATCACTTCACATTTCTCTGCATTGAACTTCATATGTCACCTGTCTGCCCATCCCACCAACTTGTCTATGTCCTTTTGAAGTTCTACACTATCTTCCTCACAATTCATAATGCTTCCAAGTTTCGTATCATCTGCAAACTTTGAAGTTGTGCCTTGAACGTCAATGTCTAGGTCATTAAGATATTTCAGGAAAAGCAAGCGTCCCAACGCTGAGCCCCGGGGAGCTCAACCACAAACCTTCCTCCAGCCCGAAAAACATCCATTAACCACTACTCTTTGTTTCCTGTCACTCAGCCAATTCCGTATCCATGTTGCTACTGTCCCTTTTATTCCATGAGCTATAACTTTGCTTACAGATCTGTTGTGTGTATCAAATGCCTTTTGAAAGTTCATGTATACCACATCAACTGCATTACCCTCATCAACCCTCTCTGTTACTTCCTCAAAAAACTCCAGCAAGTTAGTTAAACATGATTTTCCCTTATGAAATCCATGCTGGCTTTTCTTAATTAACCCACATTTGTCCATGTGACTATTAATTTTGTCCCGAATTATTTTTTCTAGAATTTTCCCCACCATCGAAGTTAAACTGACTGGCCTGTAGTTGCTGGGCTTATCTTTACACCATTTTTCGAACTCGGGTGCAACGTTTGAAACTCTCCAGTCCTCTGGCAGCACCCCCGAGTCTAAGGAAGACTGTAAAATTATGGCCAGTGCCTCCCCGATTTCCACCCTCACTTCCCTCAGTATCCTTGGATGCATCTCATCTGATCCTGGTGTCTTATCCACTTTAAGTACAGACAGCCTATCTAATACTTTCTCTTCATCAATTTTAAACCCTTCTAGTGCCTGACTTACCTCCTCTTTCACCATTGCCTGGGTTGCATCTTCTTCCTGGGTAAAGACAGATGCAAAGTGGTCATTTAATACCTCAGCTATGCCCTCTGCCTCCGTGTGTAAATTCCCTTTATGGTCTCTAATCAGCCCCACTCCTCCTTTTACCACACTTTTACTATTTATATGTCTATAGAAAACATTGGGATTTCCTTTAATGCTAGCTGCCAGTCTCTTTTCATGCTCTCTTTGCTTCTGTTATTTGCTTTTTCACTTCCCCTTTGGACTTTCTATATTCAGCCTGGTTCTCAATAGTATTTATATCTGTCATAAGCACACTTTTTCTTCTTTATCTTAATCTCTGCCTGTTTTGTCATCCAGGGAGCTCTGGATTTGTTTGCCCTACCTTTCCCCTTTGAGGGAACATACCTTGACTATACCCGAACTATCTCTTCTTTGAAGGTAGCCCATTGTTCAGCTACTGGTTTTCCTGCCAACTTTTGACTCCAATTTATTCATCCCAGCTCCATTCTTACCCCATTGAAGTTGGCTTTTCCCCAGTTAATAATTCTTTTCTGGATTCTTCTTTGTGCTTTACCATAGTCAGCCTAAACCTTATGATACAATGAGCACTGTCCCCTAAATGATCTCCTATTGATACTTGATCCACTTGACTCACCTCATTCCCAAGAACCAGGTCTAGCAGTGCCTCCTTTTTCGTTGGACTAGAAAATTTTCCTGAACACATTCTAGGAACTCTTGCCCCTCGCTGCCCTTTAGACTACTACTATCCCAGTATATGTTTGGATAATTAAAGTCCTCCATTGTAACTACCCTATTATTTTTGCACCTCTCTGTAATTTGCTTGCAAATTTGTTCCTCCATGTCCTTCCCAATAGCTCGTGGTCTAGAGTCAACACCGAGCAATTTTTCTTTATATTCATTTGTGTGATGTGGGTGTCGCTGGCTAGGCCAGCATTTATTGCCCATCCCTAATCGACCTTGAACTGCGTGGCTTGCTAGGCCATTTCAGAGGGCATTTTAAGAGTCAACCAAATTGTTGTGGGTCTGGAGTCACATGTAGGCCAGACCAGGTAAGGACAGCAGATTTCCTTCCCTAAAGGACATTAGTAAATCAGATGGGTTTTTACAACAATTGACAATGGTTGGTTTCATGGTCACCATTAGACTAGCTTTTTAATTCCAGATTAATTGAATTCAAATTTCACCATCTGCCAAGGTGGGATTCAAACCCATTCCCCAGTGCAGTAGCCTGGGTTTCTGGGATAGTAGTCCAGTGACATTACCACTATACCACCACCTCCCCCTGCAACATTTTTGTTCCTTAGCTCTAGCCAAATTGATTCTATCCTTGACCCCTCTGGGGCATCCTTTGTCTCCAGCACTGCAATGCTCTCCTTAATCAATACCACCACCCCTCCCCCTTTTTTCGCTTTCCTATCTTTCCTGAACACCTTGTATCCAGGAATATGTAACACCCAGTCTTGCCCTTCATTCAGCCAGGTCTCTGTTATAGCCACAACTTCATTTTTCCACATGGCAATCTGCACCTGTACCTCACCAATCTTATTAACCACACTCTGTGCATTCGCATACATGCACATTAACCCTGATGTAGACTTTTATTACTTTCTCCTTCACTCTGACCCCACCTAATAACTTACTATTCCCTACTCTCATGTTCTATTCTTCCCAATATTCTGTGCGCCTTGGTATTCCTCCCTGATATTTGCTCCTGGTTCCCACACCCCTGACAAGTTACCAGTTTTGCTTCCCTCCAATCTGAGCTCCCTCTCAGGTTCCCATCCCCCAACAAGCTAGTTTAAACCCTCCCAACAGCACTAGCCAATCTCCCTGTGATAATATTAGTCCCAGTCCTGCTAAGATGCAACTCGTCCATGTTGTACAGATCCCACCTGCCCCAGAACTGGTCCCAATGTTTCAGAAATTTGATTGCCTCACTCCTACACCAGTTCTCCAGCCACATGTTCAATCGCTCAATTCTCCCATTCCTATGCTCACTCGCACATGGGACTGTGAGTAATCCGGAGATTACTGCTTTTGAGGTCCTGCTTTTTAATTTCCTTCCTAGCTCCCTAAAATCTGCTTTCATGACCTCAGCCCCCTTTCTACCTATGTCATTGGTGCCAATATGGACCACAACCTCTGGCTGTTCACCTTCCCCCAGAAGAATGTCCTGTCGCCGTTCCATAACATCCTTGACCCTGGAACCAGGGAGGCAACATACCATCCTGGAGTCATGTCTACATCAGCAGAAATGCATGTCTGTTCCCCTAACTAACAAATCCCCTATCACTACTACTCTTCCACTCTTCTTCCTCCTCTCCTGTGCAGCTGAGCCACCTGTGGTGCCACAAACTTGGCTCTGACTGCACTCCCCCGAGGAACCATCACCCTCACCAGTATCCAAAATGGAGAACAGATTACCGAGTGAGATCATCTCAGGGGATTCCTGCAGTACCTACCTGGTTCTCTTAGACTGCCTGATGGTCACCCATTCCCTACCTGCCTGCATGCTCCTAACTTGTGGTGTGACCATCTCCCAAAATGTGCTATCCACATAGTTCTCTGCCTCACAGTTGCACCATAGTGACTCCAGCCACTGCTCGAGTTCCGAAACCCGGAGCTGAAGCTTGTGCAGCTGGTGACACTTCCTGCAGATGTGTTTGTCTAAGACACATGGTGCATCCATGACTTATCACATGGATTCCACTTGGCCAAGCTGCTCTGCCATACCTTATCTTTACAGACTATTTATTATAACTAGAATAGCTTACCAGTTACTCACCAATCAGTTCCTTCCACTGCACCAAAGTAAGAAGCAAATACTGGAGGGTGAAAAAAGTAGAAAAAAGGAGCACCTCCTTCCCCCTTCACCGAACCCGCCACTCATCACACTCTGCTTGCAATCTGCATGCCATTTGCAGGTTGCACCAAGACCTCTGTATTTATACTTTTTGAAGCTGAAACTGCAGCAACCAGATTGGACTAGTTAGCTACATAACTAGTCAGCTACTCTGCAGTGGAGCTTATTAATCCCTAAGACTGGAAGAAATTTACTTTACTTTCTTAACCCTCTTGGCTTTCTCAACCGTACTTCACTTTATTTAGAGGGTAAATCCCAGTTAAATGCTAACTGCAGACCAGATTTTTAGAAAGGTATTAACACTTAAAATTCCCACTCACTAATTTCATATCTCCACACTCTGCTTGCAGTCTGCATCCAATCAGGACATTATTGTATTCTCTTAACAAAACCTGATGTTTCTCATCAGAGTATTAGGCAAGTACTTAATGGCATTAGGTGATAAGAATCTGAGAGAAAAAAAATCAAATTGTCTTAAAGTTACATAGAAAATTTGCTCACCCTACTTGACAAAGGTTAAAAATCCTGCTAAATGATGCAGGTGTGGGTTGATAAAAAGTACAAAAGGCTAATAGAAGAGATTAGTGAGAAGTGTGAAATCTGTTAAAAGTATCAGAGGACACTGTCATGTCCTATTGTAAGCCTTTCATTGGCATGTGACTTTAACAAGGTAGTTGCCAGGGATCTATAGGTATAGAACCTGGAAACCGTATTTAGACTTTCTACAATAATACTTAGGAAGGACAAAAGGGTTATTATAGACAAAATCATGGAAAAATGGACAGGGACCAGACTTGGGACACCAGCAAAGTTTCGGACTGAAAATGGAAAGGAATTTGCCAGTGATGAGATCGGAGTCATGTTTGAAAACGTGAACATCATGGTCGTGAATACCGCAACTGGGAGTCCTTTCAGCAGTGGATTCTGTGTAAGGAATCATGCAGTGATCGACGAAATGCTGCATAAAATTTTAGCTGATCAGCCAGACTGCAAGTTGACAACTGAAATAAAAACAAGAAATGCTGGAACCACTCAGCAGGTCTGGCAGCATCTGTGAAAAGAGAAGCAGAGTTAACGTTTCGGGTCAGTGACCCTTCTTCGGAACTGACAAATATTAGAAAAGTCACAGGTTATAAGCAAGTGAGGTGGGGTGGGGCAAGAGATAACAAAGGAGGTCTAGATTGGACCAGGCCACATAGCTGACCAAAAGGTCACGGAGCAAAGGCAAACAATATGTTGATGGTGTGTTGAAAGACAAAGCATTAGTACAGGTTAGGTGTTAATACACTGAATATTGAACAGCAGCAAGTGCAAACCTGAAAAAAACAGTGGGTAAGCAAACTGAACAAACTAAGATGAAATGAAATAAATGCAAAAAAAAGATTGTAAAAAATGTAAAAAAGAATGTAAAAAAAAAGGAAGAAAAAATAACTAAAAATGAAAGTAAAATGGGGGGCTGTCATGCTCTGAAATTATTGAACTCAATGTTCAGTCCGGCAGGCTGTAGTGTGCCTAATCGGTAGATGAGATGCTGTTCCTCGAGCTTGCGTTGATGTTCACTGGAACACTGCAGCAATCCCAGGACAGAGATGTCAGCATGAGAGCAGGGGGAAGTGTTGAAATGGCAAGCAACCGGAAGCTCAGGGTCCTGCTTGCGGACTGAGCGGAGATGTTCCGCAAAGCGGTCACCCAGTCTGCGCTTGGTCTCCCCAATGCAGAGGAGACCACACTGTGAGCAGCGAATACAGTATACTACATTGAAAGAAGTACAAGTAAATCGCTGCTTCACCTGAAAGGAGTGTTTGGGGCCTGGGATAGTGAGGAGAGAGGACGTAAATGAGCAGGTATTACACCTCCTGCGATTGCAGGGGATGGTGCCATGGGACAGGGACGAGGAGGTGGGGGTAATGGAGGAGTGGACCAGGGAACGATCGCGGAGGGAACGATCCCTTCGGAATGCTGACAGGGGAAGGGAGGGGAAGATGTGACTGGTAGTGGCATCACGCTGGAGGTGGCGGAAATGGCGGAGGATGATCCTTTGGATATGGAGGCTGATGGGGTGAAAACTGAGGACAAGGGGAACCCTGTCACGGTTCTGGGAGGGAGGGGAAGGGGTGAGGGTAGAGGTGCGGGGAATGGGCCAGACACAGTTGAGGGCCCTCTGAACCACAGTGGGGGGAAATCCTCGGTTGAGGAAAAAGGAGGTCATATCAGAAGCACCGTCATGGAAGGTAGCATCATCAGAGCAGATGCGTCGGAGACGGAGAAACTGGGAGAATGGAATGGAGTCCTTTCAGGAGGTAGGGTGTGAAGAAGTGTAGTCGAGGTAGCTGTGGGAGTCGGTGGGCTTATAATGGATATTAGTAGACAACCTATCCCCAGAGATGGAGACAGAGAAGTCGAGGAAGGGAAGGGAAGTGTCAGAGATGAACCATGTAAAGGTGAGAGAAGGGTGGAAATTGGAAGCAAAGTTGATAAAGTTTTCCAGTTTGGGGCGGGAGCAGGAAACGGCACCGATACAGTCATCAATGTACCGGAAAAAGAGTTGGGGGAGGGGGCCTGAGTAGGACTGGAACAAAGAATGCTCGACATATCCCACAAAAAGACAGGCATAACTAGGACCCATGCGGGTACCCATAGCGACACCTTTTACTTGAAGGAAGTGCGTGGAGTTGAAGGAGAAGTTGTTCAATGTGAGAACAAATTCAGCCAGGCGGAGGAGGGTGGTGGTGGATGGGGACTGGTTGGGCCAGGAAGAAGCGGAGAGCCCTCAAACCATCCTGGTGGGGGATGGAGGTGTAGAGCGATTGGACGTCCATAGTGAAGAGGAGGCGGTTGTGACCAGGAAACTGGAAATTGTCAAAATGACGTAGGGCGTCAGAAGAGTCACGGATGTAGGTGGGGAGAGACTGGACCAGCGGAGAAAAGATAGTCTAGATAGGAAGAAATAAGTTCAGTGGGGCAGGAGCAGGCTGACACAATGGGTCTGCCAGGACAGTCCCGTTTGTGGATTTTGGGAAGGAGGTAGAAGCGGGCTGTCTGGGGTTGTGGGACTATGAGGTTGGAAGCTGTAGAGGGAAGATCGCCAGAGGAGATGAGGTCAGTGACAGTCCTTTGGACGGTGGCTTGATGTTCGGTGGTGGGGTCATGGTCCAGAGGGAGGTAGGAAGAAGTGTCCGTGAGTTGGCGTTGAGCTTCTGCAAGGTAGAGGTCGGTACGCCATACGACAACAGCACCACCCTTGTCTGCAGGTTTGATGACCATGTCGGGGTTAGACCTGAGAGAACGGAGTGCCTCAAGTTCAGAGGGGGACAGGTTAGAGTGAGTGAGGGGGGCAGAGAAATTGAGATGACCAATGTCTCGCCGACAGTTTTCAATGAAGAGATCAAGAGCGGGTAAGAGGCCAGGGGGAGGGGTCCAGGTAGAGGGAGAATGCTGGAGGCGGGTTAATGGGTCTGCTGGTCGGGGGGAGGACTCCTGGTCAAAGAAGTGAGCCCAGAGGCGGAGGCGACGGAAGAAGAGCTCAACGTCATGCCGAGCGCGAAATTCATTGAGGTGGGGGCGTAAGGGGATAAAACTGAGACCTTTGCTGAGTACAGAACGCTCAGCATCAGAGAGGGGGAGGTCAGAGGGTATAGTGAATACACGGCAAGGGGTCAGATCAGAAGGAGTGGGGTCAGAGGGAAATGAAGCGGAGGGAGGATCTGGAGGGGCATTAGTCCCCATCAGCTGCTGGAGCTTGCGTTCCTTAACACCTGAAAGGAAGAGAAAAAGTTTTTTGTTAATGCGCCGGATGAGACGAGAGATGAAATGAAACTGCGGAGTAGAACAGCTTTGAGATAAGGTGAGGCGGTGCTGCTGGAAAGAGAGGTCCAGTGTGTGCATGTGGCGGCGCATAGCACTGAGTGTGGATCTCAGGATGCGGCGAGAGTAGCAGTCCGAGGAACGTTGTATTTCTCGGAGATACCTGTGATCCTGGGTGGTTTCAAAACATGATGGGTGAAACTGCAGTTGGAATCCACGTGGAATAAGTCGGAGCCGGAGACAGTCACTGAGGAAGGAGATGTGGCTGTGAAAACGAGTTTTGGTAGATACCTTATCAAACACCAGGAGGGAAATAGAAAGCAATGAAGGTGAACAAAGTAAAAGAGACAAACGAAAATCCCGTCGGAGAGAAGAGCAGAACTTCTTCAAGGTAGGCATTCCTGGAAGAGAAGTGGCAGTGAATTAAACACTAAAATAAAAGCAAAATTGACAACTGCCCTGGCATGGGTGGTTCATACAAAGAATTCACTCCAGTTGGTTGCTGGATATAGTCCCTATCAATTAGCTCTCCTGCTCAAGAAGGTACCACAATTAGTTACATTTTTTCTGCACATTTGAGTCCTTGCAGATGGGACTTACGGCTAAAGTGAGGCTAGTTGCTAACGGTTGGAAGAGTGACTGGTTGATATAGATGTCAGAGTGGGCTCTCCCACAGCTGGAAAAGTAATCTTGAATATCTTTTACATTCTTTTGGCCACATATTCATGAGCGTGTAGATCAATCAACATAAAAGCTGCATTTCTGCAAGGCAATAGTTTTCAGAGAAAAGGGTTTCTGAAACTGCCCAAAGAGGGAGCAGATGCAGAAGGAAAACTATGGAAACTAAATAAATGTGTCTATGACCTGAATGATGCTTCCAGGGCGTGATATTTTTCAGTGGTAAGATCTGTTTTGCTGAAAATAGAATGTGTTCAACTAAAAGCAGATCCCCCAATGTTTTATTGTTATCTTAAAGGAACATTTTCAGGCTTCAGGCACCTTCATGATGCATGTTAATTTTTTATGGCGTGGTGTTATGGAATTTGAGATGTGTTATTAATAAGATTAGAGTAGAATTTAAAAATAGAGGTCAGGCTTGTGGGGCTTTTAAATATATTGATTTAGATATTAAGCAGAGCAGGTGTAGAATAACTTTAAATCAACAATTCTATTTAGAGAATGTTACTCCCATCCTGGTTAATCATACTAGACCCTCACAGAGAGATGGTGTTCTAACCCAAGATAAGAAATAGCAAGGGAAAGAAGTCACTGGTTTGAGTAGTTTACAGGCTCCCTAACAGTAGCTACACTGTCGGACAGAGTATAAAACAAGAAATAATGGGAGCTTGTAAGAAGGGTACTGCAATAATTGTGGGTGACTTTAATCTTCATATAGATTGGACAAATCAAATTGGCAAAGGTAGACTTGAAGATGAGTTCTTAAACGGTATTCAGGGCAGTTTCTTAGAATATTATGTTGCGGAACCAACCAGGGTAGAGTTTATTTTAGATTTGGTAATGTGCAATGAGACAGGATTAATTAATGATCTCATAGTAAAGGATCCTCCAGAGAAGAGTGATCATAATATGATAGAATTTCATATTCAGTTTGAGAGTGAGAAACATAGGTCTGAAACAAGTGTCTTAAACGTAAAGGCAATTGTATGAAGACAGAATTGACAAAAGTGGATTGGCAAAATAGATTAAAAGGAAAGGTAGTAGATGAGCAGAGGAAGACATTTAAGGAGATATTTCATAATTCTCAACAAAGATATATTCCATTGAGAAAGAAAGATTCTATGAGAAGGATGAAGTATCCATGGCCAACTAAGGAAGTTAAGGTTGGTAACAAATTGAAAGAAAAGGCATAAAATCTGGTGAAGATTATTGAGAAAATTTTAGAAACCAGCAAAAAAAGAGGGAGAAAATAGATTTGGAGAGAAAACTGTCAAGAAATATAAAAACAGACAATAAGAGCTTCTATATATAAAAAGAAAGTGAGTAGCTAAAATAAATCCTTCAAGGATGAGACTGGGAAATTAATAATGGGAAACAAGGAAATGAGAGAGTCATTGAACAAATATTTTGTATCTGTCTTCATGGTAGAAGATACTAAAAGCATCCCAATAACAGTAGAATATCAAGGGGCAAAGGGAGCGAGGAACTTAAAACAATCACTATCACTAGAGAAAAAGTACCCTAGGAAAACGAATGAGACTAAAACTTGAAAAGTCCCCTGGACCTGATGGCCTGCATCCTAGAGTCCCAAAAAAAAGTGGCTGCAGAGATAGTGGATACATTGGTTGTAATTCCCCAGATTCTGAAAAGATTCCAGCAGATTGGACAACCGCAAATGTAATGCCCCATTCAAGAAAAGAGGGAGACAGAAAGCAGGAAACTATAGGCTAGTTAGCCTAACATTTTCATTGGGGAAATGTTGGAATCCATTATTAAAAACAAGTAGCAGGAGATTTAGACAATCATAATACAATCAAGCAGAGTCAATATGATTTTATGAAAGGGAAATCATGTTTGACAAATTTATCAGAGTGCTTTGAGGATGTAACAAGTAAGGTGAATAAAGGGGAACCAGTAGGCATTGTGTATTTGGATTACCAAAAGGCATTCAGTAAGGTGCCACATAGAAGGTTACTGCACAATGTAAGAGCTCATGCTGTTGGGGGTAATATATTAGCATGGATAGAGAACACAAGAACACAGGAAATAGGAGCAGAAGTGAACCATGTGGCCCCTCAAGCCTGCTCCGCCATTCAATACAGTCATGGCTGATCTTGGACTTCAATTCCACTTTCCTGCCCGCTCCCCATATCCTTCAGTTCCCTGCGAGACCAAAAATCTATCTATCCCTGTCTTAAATGTATTCAATGATGGAGCATCCACAACCCTCTGGGGTAGAGAATTCCGAAGATTCACAACCCTTTGAGTGCAGTAATTTCTCCTTGATTGATCGGCCCCTTATCCTGAGACTGTGCTCCCACATTTTAGATTCCCCAACCAGCAGAAACAATCTCTCACCTTCTACAGGAACACAAGAAATAGGAGCAGAAGTAGAAGAAGAATAATTGTCTAACTAACAGCAAACAGAGAGTTGGGATAGCTGGGTCATTTGTAGCCAAGTTTGCTGACGATACAATGATAGGTGGGAAAGAAAGTTGTGAGGAGGACACAATGTTCTGAGTTCTATAAAAATGGCCCAAGTGGGCCACACGCCAAAGGGCCACCGTGATTCCAAGCGCGGCGGATCATTTAAATATCCGGGGTAGGCCGACCCCCACGATCACGTCCCCGGCAATGGCATCAGCTGTCTGTGTGCAAGTGCTGATGCCATTTTTAAAGGGCTGTTAGCCCTACCAGCTAATTTAAATATTTAAAGAAAGATTAAATAAAATTAAATAAATACATCTCTTTTTCTCCTCTCCGATTCCCCCCAATAACAATTAAATTAATTATTTGCCCTTCCCCCCAAAACATTTACCTTTACCATCTGACCTTCCCCCTGCAACTGCATGAACTTTAAACTATAACCCTTCCCAACATCCCCAATATCCATGACATTAATTTGAACCCCCTCCTCCCTCCCCACCAGTGTTGCGCCTCTTTTCCCCAGACAGGGATCCGAAGATGTGGCAGTGCTGGCTGCTGGGATGAAGATCGCGGTGAGACATCAGGAGGTGGCGGGAAAGTAAGTAATGCAAGTATTTAAATTTATTTAAATATTTAAATTGCAGTCCTGTCGCCAAGCGGCAGGGGTGGGGGTGGTTGCCGCCACAAGGCCTCGTCGCCGGCAATATTGGGCCGGCCCTGCCGGCATCGAGGTCCATGGCGACCTCACCCCCACCTCCCACCATGGATCCCGACGTTGAGGACTCTATAGAATCCAGCCCAAAGAGTCTGCAAAGGGACATAGCTGGGTTAAGTGAGTGGGCAAAAATTTGGCAGATGGAATATAATGTGGGAAAATGTGAAGTTGTCTACTTTGGTTGGAAGAATAGAGAAGCAAATTATTAGTTAAATAGGAATAGGAGACTGCAGAATGCTGTGTTACAGAGGGATCTGTGTAAACTTGTACATGAATCACAAAAGGTTAGCATGCAAGTACAGCAAGTAATTAGGAAGGCAAATGGAATGCTGGCCTTTATTGCAAGGGAGATGGAGGTTGGCAAGTCGGGAGGCGAGTTGGGAGGTGAGCGGGCCAGGAAAATATCGGGGATCCCCAGCGGCAGGACCGGATGGGTAGCGCTGCCTGCCAAAGAGAGGTAGGCAGTCAATTTAAATTATCAAGGACTGACGTAGAGTCCATTAGAGCTGGAGGATCCATGGCCAAAACAGGAGGCCACCAGCGGAGAAGCCCACCTCAGCCGCTCTAAGGGGCCATCATGAGGGGCCTGCCAGCTTGGCCCCACTGATTTGCAATTTTCTACTTACCTTTCCAAGGCCTCTTGATCTCAGAGCTGCCTCAGCAGTGCGCACCTCTCCCACTGGTCCTGCTGAGGCTTCAGAGCTGCCGGTCGTGTAATTGGATCGGCAGCATCGAGAGCCCACCCACCCTTCTTAATTCACAGTGAGCCCGGAGGCCAATTAGAATGCCCCCTCCAGGAAAATAGCTGAGCCGGTCCCACTGCCAGAAAGTGCGATCTCAGGCCTCCATTTCGTCCTGACATCAGAGTCCCGAAGCCCATGGTAAAATCCTGCCCTGTGTTTCCCCTTGTGAGGGTATCTAGAACAAGGGGGAATAGTTTCAGAATAAGGGGTCACCCATTTAAGACTGAGATGATGAATTTCTTCTCAGAGGGTCGTGAATGTCTGGATTTCTCTACCCCAGAGAGCTGTGGTGGCTGAGTCATCGAATATATGCATGGCTGAGATGGACAGAATTTTGAACTAAAGGGAAGTCAAGAGTGTTTTGCAATGTAATGCTTTGTACAGAATATTGAGGTTCTTGATTTAATTTGTTTTGAAATTTTGGTTGTGTATATATATTTATATATGTATATATATGCATAATATAGGCCAGAATTTTCCCAGCCCATTGGCGATAGGCTGGGAGGCAGAAGGGCTGGCACCACAGTGGGGGCAGGCATCAGGAGAGGAGTCCAAAGGCTTCCCTTTGCCATGTTATATTGTCAGCAGCAAGATAGTTGGCGGCTGAGCCGGTCACCAATTGAGCCTCCGTTGCATTTTACCTGTGTAGGGAGGGCCTATTGCCGCGTGGGGAGATTGCCCAGTGAAACCGGGGCACACCGTGACCCACAGAGGGGCCCCCCACGTCCCCGCCCAGTTGCAATGGCCACCCCTGTGGCAACGCAACCGCGACCATCAGCCGCCCCACCCTCGCCCCCACCCCAAACAATTGCTGGGACCTGCCTGCCCTCTGATTGGGCTGATAGCTCTTGGGGGTAGGCCACTGACCTTAATTGGATGGTAGCACTAGCTGCTGCCTATTAATTGGCCGCTGCCGGCAATATGTCGTCCCGGGTCCCACTGCCTGCCGAAGCGGGGCTGCCTCCTGCTTTTGGCCCCGCCGGCGGCACTTGCTAGTAATCATTGAAATTTATCCCATAAACTCTAATTTTTATTTAAACAGAGAGAAAGGAATCTGTTAATTGTATATTAATTGTGCTTAATTGTATGCAAGTGGTGGGCATTAACTGGGGATTCACTTGCACCAGGAATTGCAGATATAGTTGGTGGCATAATGTCAGATGTGGACAGTCCTTTTCTGGTCCCTGCTTACCTCTCTGGCATGCTTTCTTTTGTCTTCTACCACTACAACCACAAAATATGGTGCAGGGTGCTTTAAAAGCAACTCCCATAACTCATTATAACTTTGCAACCACAGTGGGACTTAAATTCATTATTGCTCTCTGAGCTCAAGTGAAAGTTTGTATTGTATGAGTCCCCTTTCAATTTCCCTCTTTTTAATACTCTTCCTGTCCCGTCGAAGTCTTGAAAATGCTTCAATTACTGCTGGCTTCCTGGTGATTTTGCAGACATTGGGTGCTTTTATGTTAACATACTCATTCCTTGTCTGGAAAAAAATCTGAAGAAATTCCACTGATTTTCCTAAATTCCAAAGGTTAAAAAGAAAGGCTGCCCTGCAGTGAACGTGTCGTGCAATCCCACAGGTCTGTCACTTAATTTAGAGGTCTCAGCAATAATAGAGTTGTGATAGAGAAAGTGTATGTGAGTGTACCATGGAGTGGTGTAATGATATTTCTACAAGAGAATTTCCAATCCTGGATGCAGCATGGAGCTAATGTCATATAAGAGACAGTTATCCCCAGGGAATGTCAAACATTGAGTCAACCTAATACACAACAGTGTTCAGTTAGAGAGTTGAAGTAGCAGAGGGCAGCCTGGGTCTCCATATTTTCTTTCCAGAGTGATTGTAAAAGGAGAACAAAACAAAAGAAACTACGGCCCTGCAGATTCAACATATATATCTCACAGACTACATGGAACACATCTAATGTCCCTCAGGCTTATTATGTAATTTAGGTATTCTATCTACTTTTTGGAAGGCAGTGTATTTGGAACTTAGACAAGAAGAAATTGAAGTTACATTGGAAGGGTGGATTAAACACAGTGGGGGAATTTTATGCTCTCCCCCATGGCGACTTGAAGGTGGGGAGACCCCGCCACCTTCCCGCCTCCACCCAAATTACGTCTGGGGCGGGAAGGCCAGTGGACGGCTTTCCCGCCCTGCTGCCAATTGAGACCCTTATGTGGGAAATTCATGCCCAACTAAGGACCTCATCCCGCTTCCGCCACTATCAACCCCCAGCGGCGGGCAGGCCTATCTCCCGTGTGAGTTGCTTGCTGGCTTTGGGGTGGGGGTTTGCGGAGAGGTCCCTTGTTAAAAGGCATATAGTGCCTGATCAAGGGACTCAGTATCAGGAAGAGAGAGCCACCCCACCTGCCCTTGCTGCTGAACACTCCCCACCCCACCTACCCCCCCACCATGAAATCCTTCCCACCTTTACTCACCTGTGGCCTGGGTCCCTTGCCTCTGGTGAATCCAGTACCGGCAACAGCCACCGCCTCCGTGGTGGCACTGCTCAGTGAAAAAGTTGCCGGCCTCTGACTGGCTCTCAGTTGGCGGGATTTGCAGCACCAGGGTCCTTAATCCCGGGGAAGGCCCACCACTGCCCACTTAAGTGCCTAATTGCCACGTAATGCGGCGGGCCTTTCCCAGAGGAGGCGACGCGGGGCTCTCACCGGTGCTTTAGCCGGAGGTCAAGACCCTCATCGCCCAAATAAAATCCCGGCCAATGTCAATAGTTTCCAGTGAGCTTTGCAGAGAAAGAAAAATTTGACTTAACCAAAATTGTTCATGATGGAGAAATTAAGATCCATGCACTTCCTGCAGAGGTTTTTCGACAGCATTCGAAAAGAACTAATGATGCCTGCAACTCCAGATATCTGAAAAGATATACCACAAATATATAGCCTGGCACCTCAAAAGTGGTGCTGGAAAGGAGCCTGTCCACAAAACAATAGAACTCTACTGCAAAGTGAAGTGTGCAGGAGAGATAAAAAGCATAAAGGGCCAGGTTTGCAGTGGTGGTGAGCGGTGGTGGTGGGGGGGTGGGGAGATGGTTGACGGTGAACTGTCAGCATTCACCGTCAGTACCCCTCTGAAACTAACTGCAGCTTCAGGATTAAAAACTGAAAATGCTGGAAATGCTCAGCAGGCCAGGCAGCATCTGTGGAGAGAGAAACAGAATTAGTGCAGATCATTGACCTGAAACATTAACTTGGACCTGAATTTTACGTCAGGGTGAAGGCCCCACCTACCGGCCGAAAAGTCAGGTCGAGCCCGCCTCTGCCGGGCCTGGAAGCCATGCCGTAAATTTACATGGCCCAGGCCCTTAATTGGCTCCGAGCAGGAAGTCCCGCCTCCAACAGCTGCCGGCCAATAAGCGGCCCAGCAGCTCCTCAGTCCCAGCAGCACCACTGGGAGCGGTGGCCACTGCTCAGACTGCACCCAGCCAGAAGACAACTGTGGACATCAGCCTCCATAAAGGTGAATGGGGTTTCCGGCCTCGCCTGGGACGATCGGCTGGGCCCTGGCAATGGGGTGAGGGTCATCCCGGAGGGTGGGGAGAGGTGCTCCAGCGGAGGCGACTTGTGCTGCTGGGGGGCTCTTTGTGGGGCACAGGGTGCCCGATCAGGAGGGTTCCCCCCCCCCTTCCACCTCCCACCCCCGGCCGCCTCTGGGCCCGCGAGGAGGCCGCCCGGTATTACTGGGCAGCCTCCTTTTTTTTATTTGTTCAGGGAATGTGGGTGTCACTGGCTATGCCAGCATTTATTGTCCATCCCTAATTGCCCTTGAGAAAGTGGTGGTGAGCTGCCTTCTTGAACCGCTACAGTCCTTGGGGTATAGGTACACCAACAGTGCTGTTGGGAAGGGAGTTACAGGATTTTGACAGTGAAGGAACAGCGATACAGTTCCAAGTCAGGATGTGTGTGGCTTGGAGGGGAATTTGCAGGTGGTGTACCCATGCATCTGCTGACCTTGTCCTTCTAGGTGGTAGAGGTCGCGGGTTTGGAAGGTGCTATCAAAGGAGCCTTGGTGTGTTGCTGCAGAGAATCTTGTAGATGGTACATACAGCTGCCACTGTATGTCGATGGTGGAGGGAGTGAATATTGAAGGTGGTGGTTTGGGGCCAGTCAAGTGGGTTGCTTTGTCCTGGATGGTGTCGAGCTTCTTGAGTGTTGTTGGAGCTGCACTCATCCAGGCAAGTGGAGAGTATTCCATCACACTCCTGACTTGTGCCTTGTAGATGGCAGACAGGCATCAGGTGCTGAAATCCTCGGCTGCCGCTGGTAAAATACCAGTGGCGGTGGGAGGAGGCCCTTAAGTGGCAATTAATTTGCCACTTAAGGGCCTCAATTGGTCTGAGGTGGGTGGGCCATTTGTCACCTCTCCTGCTGTTCATAAAATTGCAGTGGGGGTTGAAGGTGACAGGAATGGCACTCCCCCTCGCCTGGCACACAATTTTATGCTTCCCACCCACAGCCCCCTCCCCTCCCCGCCTCCAGCCCACTCTCGTAGGGGGTGTAAAATTCCAGCCTCTGTTTCTCTCTCCACTGATGCTGCCTGACTTGCTGAGTATTTCCAGCATTTTCTGTTTTCGGTTCAGATTTCCAGTTCCACAGTATTTTGCTTTCACAACTTCAGGGTGTCGGGTATGCGCAGATTAGCATGGAAATCCTGAAGTTGCTGTCTGTCACTTGGGGCTCCGACACAATCTGTGCTTGGATTCCCCCATCCCACCCCTCAACAGAGCCAGCAGTCACTGAAATCAGTGAGAATTTCAACTTTCCCACTTCACATTGGCATTTGAAACCCCTTAAAAGGTTCCGCCTTATTCAGTCAGGTGTAACTGGGTTTTATTAGAATGGTGTGATTTAATGAACAACTGAAGAAATCATTTTATAATCATGGAGTGCTGCTAAATGATTAGTTAGTAGGACTTTAACCTAAGTATTTTTACCAATAATTTTCTTAAGTAGTTTTTTCAGAATAATTTGCTTCTAACTTCACCCTATGCTCTATGTAAAAAAATTCTGAAAGTGACTTTATTTTAGTGCTTTTCGTTTCCTGTTTGTTTGTGAAAATCCTTTAATGATTTTATCACTCCAGCTCCACGTTGTGAATGTGCATTCTTTACTAGACAATCAGTTGCGGTACCGCTGCTCGTCGATAGAGGTGAAATTCTTGCCAGAGGTCGCTAGATCTCTCAGTGACTCTTCCTTCATGGTCAGCAATGAGTGCCCTTGCTTCACTGCTGACTCCAAAATCCAGGCCCAAAGACTTGGATTTATATGACACCTTTCACGACCTCACATTGTCCCAAAGCGTTTTACGGCCAATGGAGTATTTTTGAAATGTAGTCACTGATGTAATGTAGGAACCATGGCAGCCAATTTGTGCACATGCCTTATAATCTCAAGTCTTAAAAGCTTGCCAAGTTTATAATTATACCCATTAGTTCCACATCTACACAATGCATTCCTCTATTTGTGAAAACTGGATCATGTTTTTCTTAGTTTTTTTCATTAATAAGAATTGTTAATTTCTATGATCCTGTCATTGGAGATTACAGCCACAAGTCCTTGAATCATCTATCACTCTTTTATAAACCCTCACAAATTTACCAAAGTCCTTTTGAAGATAGGTTGTCCAATAATGCAGACAATATTCCAAGTGCATCTGCATTGTTAATCTGTGTAAGCTGGTATACTAGAGTTGCAATCCATTACATTAATTTTTGCTTTCAGTAATTTCCCTCAATCTGTGTCGATCTCTTCATTATGCACGTAGGTTTAATATTTCCTATTCCGATGGGTGGAAGTTAAATTCACGGTTACATTAAAATCTATACGCTTGCTTGACTAATTAGTCTTTTTATACTTAACTGCAATATATTTTGGCATTGCAAATAAATCATATATTACAATAAGTGACATTCTCCCTTCTCTATATCATTGCTGAATTATGTGAACATCAAAGAATCTAGCAGAAATCCCTGCAGATGACCATGAGCATTCTTACTCTCAATTTGTCATCATATCCTGCCTTCTAAAGCTGGCCCAGTTCCCAACCAATAGGTCAGAAGAATTTCACCCAAAATTATCTGATGTCCATAATGCTATAGAAATGTTGATCAGTTGATATATAGAAAAAAAGATTTGAATACCTTTCAAATTCCTCTCTCTTTGCTTTCTATCCATCACTAAATTTTTCAGTGAAATTGTAAAATGGAATCACTTTGGAGGAAAGGGTCTTAACCAAGAAGATAGTAAGTGACTCATTTTGTTTTAGTTAGCTTTTGCATTGGAATGGTTAGCCTTTGATGCCCCATGCAGATTAACCATCCCAGTGCTCTAATCACTACCCCTGTCAGTGATAGAGAGCACAGTACAGTTTTAAGTCATCCAGAAGCCAGTAACCTGAGAAGTTGGTAGCTTAGTTTTTCAGTTTAATACCAGTGATTTTTCTTAACCAAAGATCAGCTTTTAGAACTGATGTAAATATTGACAAATCAATATCATCTCAGTTTAGTCTCTCTTGCAAATTCTAAAGACTAAGTGTTCTTAATATAAGTAGGGGGTGTTACAACTGTCCTCAATAGGCTAGTTAATTCAAGGGAAATTTTGGCAGCGTTCCTGCTCCTTTTTGATTCCCTATGCTGCCTGCTGGAAGTGGGAATGGCTGGATAAAGTTTAGGCTTGGCTGTGATTATCTAGACTGACACTTCAGCAAAGTGCTGAGGGAATGCTGCATTGTTGGAGGTGCTAAAATTCAACATAAAACCAAGACCCTGTCTGCCCACTTGAGTCGACATAAAAGATCCCACAGCACAATTTGCTTATCCCTTTCAATATTTACCCCGCCACCAACACCTTAAACAGATGATTTGGTTATTTCACTGCTGTGTGTGAGAGCTTGCTGTGCGCAAATTGGCTGCTACATTACAACAGTTACTACGCTTCACTAGTACTGCACATGTACTTCATTAGCTGAAAAGCCCTTTGTGATGTCCTGAAATTGTGAAAATGTCCTTCCTTCCCTTCCCTTCCTCCCTTATTTCCTTTTCCTTTCCTCCTTGGCAAAGGCTGCTGATGTGTCACTATCCAGTAATCCCTGCTGGATTGCAGATACATGGAGATTGGGTGAGGACAGTGTAGGAGCAAAAAGATGCAAAGTGATTTTCCACTATAATTTTGGGAATTGCCTTTTCATCTCCACATGATTTAATTCTATTTTTAATTCAATGGGCTTTTTTTCCTAAAGAAACTTCAGGCACAAACCACGGCATTGTAGAGAAAACAATCATTTATCATTAACACATTAGAACTTTTTCATTAAAATTTAAACAAGATTTTACATTTATGCACAAATTAGAATTAGTATTGCTCCAGGCGCTGCTTCACAAACCACTGACCACCTCCAGGCGCGTATCCATTGTCTCTCGAGATAAGGAGGCCCAAAAGGAAAAGGATTGCTCAAAATAGAGACATGTTGTCGAACCTTTTCGTCTTGCACTCATCAGGGCGATCCGCAAGAAAACCAATGTAAGGGAAAACAACAACTTTATACTGTATGAGAAGAGAGTGCTGATTAGTTGGCAAGTGGATGCTGATTGGTAGAAGCGTTGCCATAGAGAATGCACCTGTTTACAGTGACTGACAGTTTGTTTGAAATTTAAAACAGGCAGCTTGACTCTGATTGGTCAAGACAGTGCCCTGAGGAATGAACCAGTGAATGGCTGTCACTTATTTTGTTTAGCTGAAACAGGCGCAATGTTTGTACATGTTCTTTCTGTTTGCAAAGAACAGGACACTGTGTATTAACATATGTAGCTTCCAGTACATGCAATGCGCCATACTGCGAGTCCTACTGACAATCTTAATTTGGTTGTCAGCGTAATTCTTAGCACACTGAGGATTATTTAGCAAATGGTGTCCAATCACAGAATCACATCTAATGTTGGACACTGTGTTTTGAGTTTACTGTCAGTCACCATAAACTGGTGCATTCTCCATGGCAACACCTCTACCAATCAGAGTTCACTTGTCAACCAATCAGCACTCTCTTCTCATACAGTATAACGTTGTTGTTTTCCCTTACATTGGTATTCTCGTGGATTGCCCTGATGAGTACAAGATGAAAAGCTTCGTTAGCATGTCTCTATTGTCAGCAATACTCAAGTTTTGTACTACCAAATGAAAATTAGAATTACCTTAACAATACAACACCACCTTTAGAATTTCCAAAGATGCAGAACCTTTAGAAATCAAATGTCTATCTTAGACTAACCCATACAAAAGTCATTTACTCATGGTTGGCTCATGCTTGTCAGAAAGATTAATAGCAAGCAGTCAAGAAGATACCAGGACCAAGATTTTATGAGTCCTATGTCGTTTCTAACGCGGGGCTGGAAGTTGGCCGTTTTTGCTTTTTTTCCCGTATCCTATGTAATTTTATATTTAAATGAACCATGAGGTGACGGGCATGGGAAACATATGGAATTATGCAGCGGGGATGGCCTTTCATTGGTGGAATCCACTGTCACTGGGCCAAGTACCCATATCGACACGGATATAAAGCATTCTGTGCTTGCAGTCTCAAGGATCAGCAACCTTCCTGCCATGTAAGTCTCTGCATAGGAACCTAAAGTAAAGCTTGTACTTACTTCAAAATGCTTTTTCTTTCTTTAATTTTTGTAAACCAACACCAGCTTCATATCAATTATTTTCCCTGCAGCAAAGGTGAACCAGATGGCAGCCAGCAGATAGCATTCCCCCCACCCCTTGCCCCCCAACGGTTCAGTGATCCCTCCCTGCAGGTTCTCCTCCAGGCTGTCAGGGGAAGGTGAGAGGTCCTCTTCCCTGCAGATGGAGTCCGAAGACCCTCCCACCTGACCAAGACAGCCTGGGTGGAGATTCAGAGGAGGTCTCGAACGTGGGGTGATGTGTCAGAAACGGATCAATGACTTTCTCAGATTGGTGAGAGTAAGAGGTCTTGGCGAAGCAGCTCCATTGTTTTCCTCCCTGGCTCCGTCTCTTTAAGACAGAGGGTAGACAATTCATGCAGTGGAATCCGTGAGAAGCCTTGGTGCCATTCACTAAATGATTGCGCGCAAAATGGACGATTGGCATTGCTTATGTGGTTGGATATGTCATGTGAAAGCCACTGCAGAATGAGTAATCTTGATGCCTGCTGTGCAATGGCTTGATGCATCTTTTGACATCATTAAATCAGTACTGGCTCCTGCAGGATAAACACACCCACAACCAGCACAAGCGAGCTAAAACAGGAGGTGTCCCTGAGATCAGGGTGCGGACTCAGCTGAGCAGGAGGTGTCCAAGATCATGAGAGAGGAGGGAGCAGGGTGATCACTGATGGCGAGGCAAGATCCACAAGGTGTAAGGATGAAGTCTCATCCCCACTCTGGCAGCCATATGTGCAAACCAAAAGACAATGTGTGAACTTATGCATCTGATGCTTAAAGTGCCTCTGTTTGTGTCTCCATGGCAGGTGCCCACACTCAAAACATGGAATGTCATGTGGCCCAAGACTCTTCCTCTGGGGAGGATGCTGCCAATGACCCAGAGGGTGCACCGTCACCTGGCTCTTCTTCCACCTCCACCAGCGCAGGTACATCCACATGGTCCGCGGGTCCCCTGACAATTGGAGGACTGCTGAGGACCAGACCGCTGCTCGGCCCCATGCTCGTGATAATTCTCTGTTAGTCACAACGAGATGTCTGCTGGATGTGCAGCAAAGCCATGTGGAACATATGTTGGAAATGTCTGAGGTCATGCGTGTCTTTGCACGTGTCACGAGAACACAAGATGTAGGAGCAGAAGTAGACCATGTGGCCCATCGAGCCTGCTCCACCATTGATGGCTGATCTTGGGCTTCAATTCTGCTTTCCTGCCCACTCCCCATATCCCTTGATACCCTGTGAGACCAAAAATTCAATTATGGAGCATCGACAACCCTCTGGGGTAGAGAATTCCAAAGATTCATAACCCTTTGAGTGTAGTCATTTCTCCTCATCTCAGTCCTGAATGATTGGTCCCTTACCCTGAGACTGTGTCCCTGTGTTCTAGATTCCCTGACCAGTGAAAACAATCTCTCAGCTGCTACCCTATCAAGCCCTTTCAGAATCTTGTGTGTCTCAATTAGATCACCTCTCATTCTTCTAGACCCCAGAGAATATAAGCCCAATTTATTCAGCCTCTCATCAGAGGACAACCCCCTCATCCCAGGGACCAATTTAGTAAATCTTCACTGCACTGCCTCCAGTGCAAATATATCCTTTCTTAAATGTGGAGACCAAAACTGCACACAGTATTCCAGGTGCAGTCTCACCAAAGCCATCTACAGTTTTCTTAAGACTTCTTTATTCCTGTACTCCAATCCCCTTGCAATAAAGGCCAACATGCCATTTGCCTTCCTAATAGCCTGCTGCACCTGCATGTCAACTTTGTGTGTTCCTGTACAAGTACCCCCAGGTCTCTCTGAACATCAACACTTACCAGTTTCACACTTTTTTAAAAAAATTCTGCTTTTCCACTTTTATGACCAAAGTGAACAATTTCACACTTTCCTACATTATGCTCCATTTGCCATCTTGTTGCCCACTCACTTAACCTGTCTATATCAAGGTGATTGGAGGAAGGTTTCGGGGAGATGTCAGAGGTAGGTTCTTTAAACAGAGAGTGGTGGGTGCGTGGAATGCGCTGCCAGCGGTGGTAGTAGAAGCAGATACATTAGGGGCATTTAAGCGACTCTTGGATAGGTACATGAATGATAGTAGAATGAAGGGTAGGTAGTTAGTTTGATCTTAGAGTAGGTTAAAGGTTCAGCACAACATCGTGGGCCGAAGGGCCTGTACTGTGCTGTACTGTTCTATGTTCTATGTTCTATATCTCTTTGCAGCCTCTCTACCTCCTCCCCGCAGCTTCCCTTTCCACCGAGCTTTGTATCATCAGCAAACTTAGATACATTACTCTTGTCTCTTCATCCAAGTCATGGAAGAGACCGTGCAAGCCATGAGGTCTGCCATGTCCCAGGCATATGAGTTTATGGCTTCCACAGTCAAGAACATAAGAAATAGGAGCAGGAGTAGACCATTTGGCCCCTCAAGCCTGCCCCGCCATTCAATAAGATCATGGTTGATCTGCCTCAACTCCTCTTTCATGGCAGCTCCTCATAGCCCTCAACTCCCTGATATTTTAAAAAAACTATCTACTTCCTCTTTAAACATTTTTGCTGATGTAGCCTCCACAACTCTCTGGGGTAGAGAATTCCAAACATTCACTACCCTCTGAGAGAAGAAATTCCTTTGCATCTCAGTTTTAAATGAGTGTCCCCTTATTCTGTAGCTATAGTGAGATTCCCCCACTACTGGAAACATCTTCTCAACATCTACCCTGTCAAGCCCCCTCAGAATCTTATACGTTTCAATAAGATCACCCCTCATTCATCTAAACTCTAATGAATAAAGGCCTAGCCTGTTTAGCCGTTCTTGATAAGTCAACCCCTTCATCCCAGGAATCAGCCTAGTGAATCTCTTTTGAACTGCCAGTATATCCTTTCTTAAATACGGGGACCAAAACTGTACGCAGTACTCCAGGTGCGGCCTAACCAACACCCTGTACAGTTGTAACAAGACTTCCCTATTTTTAAACTCCAACCCCCTAGCAATAAAGGCCAAAATTCCATTTGCCTTCTTAATTACTTGCTGCACCTGCATGCTAACTAATTGTGTTTCATGCACAAGAACATCCAGATCCCTGTCTGCTGCACCTTTTTGGAATCTCTCTCCATTTAAATAATAGTCTGCCTTTTGATTCTTCCTACCAAAGTGCATGAGCTCACACTTTCCTACATTAAACTCCATCTGCCAAGTTTTTGCCCACTCACTCAACCTATCTATATCCCCTTGCAGATTCCTCATGTCCTCATCACAACATGCCCTCCCACCTATTTTTGTATCATCAGCAAATTTGTAAATATTACACTCTGCCCCCTCCTCCAAGTCATTAATATAGATAGATCAGGCCCTAGGACTGATTGTTGTGGCACTCCACTAGTTATGTCTTTCCAACTTGAAAAAGACCCATTAATCCTGACCCTCTGTCTTCTGTGAGTTAACCAATATATTACCCCCAATAATCTTTTATCTGGCACCTTCTGGAAATCTAAATATGCTACATCTACTACATCTACCAGTTTCCCTTTATCAACTCTGCTTGTTATATCCTCAAAGAACTGTAGCAAATTTGTCAAACATGATTTCCCTTTCACAAAACCATGTTGACTCTGTTTGATTGTGTTAAGCTTTTCTAAATGTCCTGCTATTTCTCCCTTAATAATGGACTCTAGCATTTTCCCAATGACCGATGTTAGGCTGACTGGCCTATAGTTTTCTGCCTTTGTCTCCCTCCCTTCTTGAACAGGGGAGTCACATTAGCGGTTTTCCGATCCACTGAGACCCTCCCGGAATCCAGGGAGTTCTGGAATATTTCGACCAATGCCTCCACTATCCCTGCAGCCACTTCCTTTAAAACTCTTGGATGTAGGCTATCAGGTCCTGGAGACTTGTCTGCTGAGTACAAATGCTGTGTGCATTCAGATAAAGAGCTTTGACTTTTTGCCTTTATTACTCATTCTGGTTCTAATTTCTGCTGCGCTCTTCTGCTTATATTTTCTGCCTTTTCCTGTCATACTTTGATTACCTTTTGCCTCTTCACTGCCCTGCACCTCTGCTCTCTCGTTTCATTTTGATTTTTTAAACTTCCCTTCAATTGAACCCTACCCCCCCCCCCCCCCCCCCACTAATTAGTTTAATGTCTTATTAGTTTGGCGAGCTCTATGGCAAGTCTGGTTGACCACTTGAGCCATATGCGAACTGACCTGCACCCCATGGCTCTTGCTGTGGGCTCCATGCAGCAGAGTCTAAGCGAGAGGGGGACAGGCAAGTGCCATTGTGTACACAGATGGGACCTCCTCTCAGGACACCCCCAAGTTTAGCAGCATCTCGTCTTCCCCCCTCCCCCAACATTGACCCCCTCACCTCCAGCAGGCGAGCACATGGGGGAACAGTCACTCAACATTGGTGTAGACCCCCAGTAGGATGGAGCCACCAAGTCTCTGTACCTCCAGGGGACGCCTGCCACGGTCATCCACAGCAACGGGGCAGTACACTAAGAAGACTTCCTCCACCTCAGCTGCTAATTCAGGGTTGTAGCTAGACACAGTGGTAGGAAAAGTAAAATGAAAAGATTACGAGCACGTAGGTGGCACGGGTGCTGTTAATAATGTCCACATTTTTTCAAAGTTAAATGCATATGTATTTATTTTAACTTGTAATCCATTCTCCTAAGTCATTTACTTGGTTTCATTTCAAGAGAAAAATATTAACTGGAGGTGTACGTCACGAACACATTGTTGCTTGCAATGTCTTTCAGAAAGTGTCCAAGTCCAGTGTCCCTTTCTCAGTTTCATGTTAGCATTCAGTTTTCAATGATGGCTGTATTACATCTGTATATTGTTCAATTTCAAAGTGCAAACATGCCTTCCTTTCGTGCATGAGTGCTCACAACCTTACTTTCCTAGCATTGTTATGTTCCCCGATGAGTAGTCACCCATGGACTATGACATCTGCTGTTCACATCAAACTGCTGCAAAGTTGCAGCTTCCTATGTATGCAGCTTAATGCCTTGATGCATGTCCCTTTCAATGAAGTGGCTAGCATAAAGGCCGTTTTCAACATCTCCACTGCAGGTTTATGTGATGTTGTCTGAAGAGTCCTTTTTGATTGCAGCAATGATTAAGATCTCAGCGTTTGTGAACATAATTGGAGAATGTATGTTTTCTCCTCTCAACGTCACTTGCTACATTGGATTACTGTTGTCAGAGAAGTGCAAATGAGGTGCTCCCTGATGTCCATTCCATGTCCCTCTGTGGTCCTTACATCTATTATGGCAATGTTTGCATTGTTGTCCTCCTCACCCTCTTCGAAGTTATCCTCATCTGCGTAGAACTGTTCTTCCTCCTGTTCTTCCGCCTGCAGGCAGTTGCTGTGTCTAAGTGCCAGGTTGTGTAATGCACAGGGGACAGCCATGACTCATGAGACCCTCTCTGGTGTTTCATGATGAGTTCCTCCAGACCTCTCAAGGCAGCGTAAGGGCATTTAAAAAATGCCAGTGGTGTTATCGATTATAGTTCTGGTGTATGTGTGAGCACCCTTTCATCTATCTTCAGCTCCGCTTTGGTGTCATCAGCTATGCAGCAAGGGGTAAACCTTGCCATGATGGATCCAGGCGTTCAATTTGGATCATTCTTCAATAACGTCACACAGCTGTGTTTTGATCGAGAAGTATGAGTCGTGACAGATCCTTTGGAAATGTTCGCAAACCTGCATTTATTTTCTCCTGTCCTCGCAAAATAGTTGAAGTTTCAAATATTGGAAGCCTTTGCGATTCACACATGCAGCAATCATTTCTCAGGGAGCTCCAAAGGCCCCATAAATGTTGTTGATAACCCCTTGCACTCTAGGGAAACCAGTGGTGGCGGTGAAGTCCACAGATCATGCTGCACGGCTGCCCTCCTCTAAAGGTAACTTAGGTTAACTCATTGGCATGACAAAATAGGTCATTGGTCACCTCTTCCATACAACCAAGTGTCACAGACTGTCATATGCCACATATGTCGCTCATTCATCCCTGGAAGATGCCAGTACGCAATCAAATGAGTATAGTATTCATCTTGAGGGCAAATGGCATGGGTGTCTCACAAGAACTAAGTGGATGCAGATCATGCTGCAGGATTGTAGATTTTTCTGTGCCCATTTTATAATACATCCTTATGCATCTCTGGCAGTGCCCCTCTGACATTTGAAGGTCACTCTTCCTTGTCCTGAGAATGCGATGAGGTGCCAGCACTCGTCTTCAATAATGCCAGTCCTGCATTTTGTCAATCGCAGAATCTTCACCTTGTTGCGCCTGCTGCTGGCATTCAGCCATCATGCACTGAGGGAAAACATCCAACCTTAGTCGCTCCATGTGCTCCTCTTCCTGTTGTACAATAAAAATTGGGGGTCCGACACCCATATCGCTGCAGCTTTGCAAATAATGATGTGAGCATAACGTTCCAATGCAGCCTTCTGTTGCCAGTCAGCAAAAACATCCAGGCAAGGGACACTCTTCTTTTCTGTGCCTTAGAGATGCACCAAGTTTGAGTACCCACCTACAATCATTTGTCTCCTCCCACTCACCTTGCAATCCTTGATTGGTCACGTGATTTTCATTATCAATTGAGAAATTAGTACGGACGCAATTTAAGGCAGTTTCCCCATCTTCCAACCTCCTCCTGCCACCTTCCCGCCTGAACCCATTACCCTTGACCCACCCAATGTAACCTTAAACCTTCCCTCTGTTAGCATTGAACCTCACCACGCCCCCCTACCCACCCACCCATTACTGTGCACAGTGTCACAATTGATTTATTTATGCCATCCCTTCCCTCTGTTCCTACTCCCGTTACCGTCGAAATGCCCAGTCTGACCCTGGATCCTCCTGAAATCCACCTGAATATTATTGCTGAGTCCTGTTACCCTCCTTCTGATATCGTAGAGCACCCAACCCTAAGCCTTGACCTTCCCCCCTACAGAATCCATTTGTGCCCATTAACTGTGACCATTCCCTCTGCCCACAGGTTCCCGACATTGACAGCACACATCACTCCCTTTAGGCCCTTTGTGTTCTTCTGAGACTGTAATACTCAAATCCACCCAACAACCCTGCAACCAGCCACAGCCAGCTTTAGCAGCAAAAACAGCTCATACCATCCTGGAATCTCCCTGCCTCCCTCCCCTGATAGTCCATGCAGCTGGTAAATCCACCCTTTGTTCTCCCCGATACCCTCCCCTGCTCCTCTATGTAGACCCAGCAACCCCACCCTGTTCTCCCCTCCTCCCTCCCCTGCTCTGACATGTAGACCCGGTAACCCCACTCTTGGTGCTCTTCCCCTTCCTGCTCTGCTGCTCCACGTAGACCAAGTAACCCCACCCTCTTCTCCCCGAGTAATCTCCCCTGTTCCTCCACGCACCCGGTAAACCCACCCTGTTCGTCCCAAGTAGCCTCCCCTGTTCCTCCATGCAGACTCGGTAGATGAGGGTGATCTGATCTTTTCGCATGGGGGGGGACCACATTACAATTTTTGTCTTACATAGGGGGTTGGTGAGACACTTTCGGAAAGATAAAGGCATTAAAAATTTATCTTACTGTTCATCAAAACACCAACAAATGTGCATTTTTGTGAAGAAGCTTTAAGTGAGAAGATTAATTTATTGATTTACTTTCTCATCAATATGCTGGACACTGATTTAGTGAGATACCTGGCATTTTTTTGCTTGCACAAGTTGTCAATGAATGCCTGCACAAATGTTGTAGCGATGTGGAGTATTCCAGATAGATGTTCATATGTCAGGAGTGATCTTTATCATTAACTCCCCCTCTCTCTCTCTCTCTGTTTCTCTCCCTGTGTCCCCCTTCTCTGTGTTGTCCCCCTTCTCTGTGTTGTCCCCCCCACCCCCGTGTTGTTCTTACTCAGTTCCCCCCCCAGCCCCCTCTTTCTCTCTCTGTCCCTCCGCTTTCTCTCTCTGACCCCCTCTCTCTCTCTCTCTGTCCATCGCCCTCTGTCCCCCTCTCTCTGTCCCCCTTTCTCTCCCTGTCCCTCTCTCTGTTCCCCCTCTGTCTCTCTGTCCCCCCTCTGTCTCTCTGTCCCTCTCGCTCTCTCTCTCTCTTTCTGCCCCCCCTCTCACTGTGCCCCCCCCTCTCTGTCTCTGTCTCTCTCTCTCTCTGACAATTGCGGAGAGCGGGACACTCAGCAGAGCAGCTTTGTGTTTGGTCAGTTTTTTAAAAAAATCCCAAGTTAGTTTCACAGCTGACAGGTGCTGGCAGCGGGAACAGTGGTTTCCCAGCCTCGGACAGGTTCGGGGTTTTCCGGCGGGTTTTTACAAAAATAATCAGAACCCACCGGAAAACCCCGAATCTGTCCAAGGTTGAGAAACCGTTGTTCCCGCTCCCAGCACCTGTCAGCTTTGAAACTGACTTGGGATTTTTAAAAAGCTGGTCTAGGAGATGAAAGCAATCGGAAATTTCTCCTCTCTGAAATTACAAGTCACAGACCCCTGACGATGATGGGGAATGGCCGGGTACAGTTTACATCTGTGGGCTGGATGGAAACCTTTGGCAGGCCTGATCCAGGTCCGCAGGCTGTATGCTGGACAACCCTGCGATAAACCCACCCTTGGTTATCCCCGAGTAACCCCTCCTGATCCTCCATGTAGACCCGATAACCCCACCCTGTTCTCCCCTCCTCCCTCCCCTGATCCTACATGTAGACCCGGTAACCCCACCCTGTTCTCCCCGTGCACCCGCCCATGCTCCTCCTTGTAGACCCACCCATGCCTTCACAGCCATCACCTGAGAAGAATGGCCCATGCTGATGGCGAACCTGGAGGCAAACATCCATCCAATGCTTGCATTCCCTTTGCCGATGAGTTCCAGAATGAGAAACACCGACCTCAGACTCAACTGCACAAAATCAACTGTTGCACGCTACGTTCAAACGGATGTGAACTGGGTGGCACAGGAATAGCGCTCGCCATTCACTTAATCTGACAGGTAGGACTTAATTGGAACTAAGCATAGGGTAATGAGTATTCGTGGCATGCAAATGAATGCAAAGATGCATTCCGGCACTGTGTGGGGGGAGCCCCGGATCGCTGCAAACACGCCGCCAGCTTAATTTCAGGAAACATTCCCACCGTCAGAAATCCAATAAAACAACTCCCACCTAATTTAATCACCCTGCACACCACAGATTCCACTCTTGCAGGGCCCATACAATTCCACTCCAGGTGTGATGACCCCGCTAGAAAGTGAAAGATAAGGTTGGAACAGTTGCAGTGAGCGATGTCTCTTCTCATGCTGAAACGTCCAGCTTCTTAAAAGCCCTTTTTAACCTGAAACCACACCTCCGGGATGGTGGCTTGTCATCAATAGGTTCCAACCCATGATTGATTGGCACTCTTATTTGCTCTGTGTCCACAACTTAATATATTTAGGTGTTTAGAATGATCTCCAGCAAGCCAGTACTCCTTTTTGTTGCTATGGTGATCTATCCTGGGCTGTGCAAAAAGTTTGGGGATAGTGGTGATATTGGACGAGTGCATCCAGAAGACTGAACTAATGCTCTAGGGACACGAGTTCAAATCCCACCTTGGCAGCTGGGGAAATTTAAATGCAGAGGGACTTGGGGGTATACGTGCAAAAGTCATTGAAGGTGCAGGACAGGTTAAAGCATATGGGATGCTGTGCTTTACTCAGAAGTAATAAACTTGCAGGTCTGTGAGGGGGGGGGGGTGGGGCTGACTGGATTGCTTTACAGAGAGCTGGCATGGGCTGAATGGCCTCCATCTGTGCTGTAAATGGCTCTTTATGTGTAGTCTTTTAAAATGAGTCCACAACATAACCAAGTTAAGTCAGCAGGTGTTTGAAAGACTTTTTAAGAGTTCTTTTTCTTCAGACATGCTGGATTAGTATCAGACTTTTGTCACTATATATAACTTTTCACTACAACAGGAGTAAGCTCAGCTCTGGTGAACAGCCTGCCAACCATCATTGATGTGATTCACACATGAAAAATGTTTGCTTGTGTGAGGCCAACAGACCCCAGCATGAGGCAGCATCTCAGTTGAAGTGGAAGGTCATTTTATATAAGAGGATCAATGGGGAAGAGTCCCCTTGGCATCCAGGACTACTTTGATTAAGTAGTAGAATTCAGCGGATCCAGATTATTATGTTCAACTGAATCTGCCCTACAACAGGAATACCATTCTATAAATATGCTGCAATGTTCACCTAAAAAATCTCCACCCTTACCTCAATCCAGCACTCACTGTCCCATTCTTTCAAATCAAATGCTCCTTTGTACTTGTCAAATTTCAGAATTTTGCTATTGAGTTACGTTTAAATGTTGTGTTTTAAAACAAAATGAATTTGCAAAAGTTAAAAAATCCACACATGTGGATTAAAACTGGATAGGCCAGTTTATGGAATGTCACAACTCACAGCTCTTTCCGACTTTGTTATAGCGACTGCCATTGCTTCAAACCAGGCCCATTATCTGGGATTAATTTTAAAAACAAGTGATATTGGGGATGAAATTCTACAAGAGGTTCTTCTGCCCGTCTGCTATAACGCAACTGGCAAAAGATTCATGGAAAGCCTGAACTAACTGGGAAAAATGGAAAAACAGTAGGCAAGTGGGAGAACCCTATGGAAATTCATCCCCATTCTCTTTAAAACCACATGGGATGGAGGGGGAAGAGTTAAAAGGACCAAGAATTAATTAATTTGCTTCATAGAGCACCTTCTATGACCTCAGGCTATCTTAAAGTGCTTCATAGTCAATGAACTTGTTTTGAAATATAGTCACAGTGGCGCAGTGGTTAGCACCGCAGCCTCACAGCTCCAGGGATTCGGGTTCAATTCTGGGTACTGCCTGTGTGGAGTTTGCAAGTTCTCCCTGTGTCTGCGTGGGTTTTCGCCGGGTGCTCCGGTTTCCTCCCACATCCAAAAGACTTGCAGGTGATAGGTAAATTGGCCGTTGTAAATTGCCCCTAGTGTAGGGAGGTGATAGGGAATATGGGATTACTGTAGGGTTAGTATAAATGGGTGGTTGTTGGTCGGCACAGACTCGGTGGGCCGAAGGACCTTTTTCAGTGCTGTCTCTCTAAATATAAATATTAAAAAAATAAATATAAATATTGTAATATAAGGAAACATGGCAGCCAATTTGAGCAGCACTGTCCCACAAACAGCGATGAGATAAATGGCAAAATAATCCGTTTTACTTAAGGGATAGAGGCTAGCCATGTTGTTAGGTCGGGAGTTCTAGGATTTTGGCTCAGCAGCAATGAAGGAACAACAATAAATGTCCAAGTAAGGGTGTTCCCATGCATCTACTGCCCTTGTCCTTCTAGGTGGCGTTACTTTGTTATTTGTCCTTTACATTTTCAAAATGCCCCAGTCCAAGCAAACTGAGTAGATGGAAATGTTCCAAATCATTGGTTTTGAGGAACTTGTCTGTATGATGGAGAGCAGAAAAATATCTTGTAAGCTGGAAATAGATGAAATGGAAGGAGATAGATTCCAGTTACCAAACAGCTGAGTTCTCTCAATCCCAACTCTTGAGAGAATTGTAAACTGACAATTAGAAAGGAAACCACACACAGCTCTCAGTCGCAGATCAGGATAAGTAAAAATGCAATGTTAAAACATTTTTGCTCTTCTATACATTGTTTCAGTAATAGAATAATCTTTCCACTTAATTATTTATATTTTAAAGTTGAAGATTTCCAAAGAATTATAATAACAATGCTTTTTTTTGCTATTTTGTTTTTCTTTTGTGTTTTCATACTGTGTTAAACAGTTTATTATTATTAGCAGTTAACTTGGAGAAGATATCAAATCTGACAATATGAGAACTGAGGACCAATTTGGTACCAGCAATCTTGCCATTTGAATTCTATTTAATTCAACAACTTGCCAAGGGAAATTAATTGATTGCACTAACATTTACACTCCAAACAAATCAATACTGGCAGAAAAAAACAGGATTCAAGTTAGTCACAATTTTGTTTTATTTAATGGGGCTATCTTTGTGTTTATCAGGTTACCGCTGGGAAATCAAAGATTATTCCAGAGATTACATTGTTTTAGCATTAAGTTCTGTACAATTTCTTTCTATGAGTCCATGTTTATACTTTTTTCTTTCTTTCTTTCTTTGGCCTCCTTGTCTCGAGAGATGGGTGGTCAGTGGTTTGTGAAGCAGTGCCTGGAGTGGCTATAAAGGCCAATTCTAGAGTGACAGACTCTTCCACAGGTGCTGCAGATAAAATTGGTTGTTGGGGCTGTTACACAGTTGGCTCTCTCCTTGCGCTTCTGTCTTTTTTCCTGCCGACACTAAGTCTCTTCGACTCGCCACTCTTTAGCCCTGCCTTTATGGCTGTCCGCCAGCTCTGGCGATCACTGGCAACTGACTCCCACAACTTGTAGTCAATGTCACAGGACTTCATGACACATTTGCAGATGTCTTTAAAGCGGAGACATGGACGGCCAGTGGATCTGATACCAGTGACGAGCTCGCTGTACAATGCGTCCTTGGGGATCCTGCCATCTTCCATGCGACTAACATGGCCGAGCCATCTCAAGCGCCGCTGGCTCAGTAGGGTGTATGTGCTGGGGATGTTGGCTGCCTCGAGGACTTCTGCATTGGAGATATGGTCCTGCCACCTGATGCCAAGTATTCTCCGGAGGCAGCAAAGATGGAATGAGTTGAGATGTCGCTCTTGGCTGACATACGTTGTCCAGGCCTTTGTTGTTGCTGCCGTAGAGCAGACTTGATATACTCGGACTTGATTGTGTTCTGTGTCAGTGCTCCATTTTCCCACACTCTCTTGGCCAGTCTGGACATAGCAGCGAACGGCTTTCCCATGCGCCTGTTGATTTCTGCATTGAGAGACAGCTTACTGGTGATAGTTGAGCCTAGGTAGGTGAACTCTTGAAGCACTTCCAGAGCGTGATCGCTGATATTGATGGATGGTGCATTTCTGACCTCCTGTCCCATGATGTTCGTTTTCTTGAGGCTGATGGTTAAGCCAAATTCGTTGCAGGCAGCCGCAATCCTGTCGATGAATCTCTGCAGACACTCTTCAGTGTGGGATGTTAATGCAACATTGTCAGGAAAGCGGAGTTCCCTGATGAGGACCTTCCGTACTTTGGTCTTCGCTCTAAGACGGGCAAGGTTGAACAACCTGCCCCCTGATCTTGTGTGGAGGAAAATTCCTTCTTCTGAAGACTTGAACGTAGGTGAGAGCAGCAGGGAGAAGAAGATCCCAAACAGTGTAGGTGCGAGAACACAGCCCTGTTTCATGCCACTCAGGATAGGAAAGGCGTTTGATGAGGCGCCGCTATACTGAATTGTGCCTTTAATATTGTCATGGAATGAGGTGAGGATGCTTAGCAACTTTGGTGGACATCCGATCTTTGCTAGTAGTCTGAAGAGACCAGGTCTGCTGACGAGGTCAAAGGCTTTGGTGAGATCTATAAAAGCAACGTAGAGGGGCATCTGTTGTTCACAGCATTTATCCTGCAGCTGGCGAAGGGAGAACAGCATGTCAATGGTGGATCTCTCTGCTCGAAAGCCACACTGTGCCTCAGGGTAGACATGCTCAGGAGCATAGATGCTGAGTAGGTGTGCTGGACCAGAGGCGGTGAGCAGTCGGATGGACAGTATGCGTTCCGAGCCATTTGAAGGTGGCTCTATCATGCTGACCAAAGAGTTTCTGATGGCAAATCCCACTCCATGCTGTCTTGGTTCTTCAGGATCCCTACCCTGCCAGAAGTAGGTGTAGTCTTGCTCTCTTAGAGATCCGCTCGCAGGGAGGCGTGTCTCCTGAAGTGCTGCAGTGTCCACATTGAGTCTACTGAGCTCGTTTTTAATGATGGTGGTCTTCCAAGAGTCGTTGATTTGTATAAGCTCTTCCGACAGGCCAGGACACATAGTTCTGACGTTCCAGCTTGCAAAACGAAGGGCTGGTACCTTCTTTCCTTTTTTTGTCATGCTGTTTGGTGCGGTGTTACAGTCCACTTGTCGGGCAATGACCCTGAGCTCCAAGCACCCATTGAAGCAGGTGGGCTGTGGCGGGACAGAACCTTACTGACCGGGGGCTGCCCGGTTTGAGGCGGGCGGTAGCTGTCCAGTGAGATGCAATGACCTCTCCCACTGACAAACGCAACCCGTGGCACCCAATCTCTACGCCAATTGAGCTGGACTTATAACCCGTAACTGCTGCCTTCTGTGTTGTTTTGGTTGCTGTGAGGCGACTATAGAGTGACCTAACCATGGCGCATGCCTGGGCGGATGTTTGGAGGTTGTGAGTTGCCCAAGCATCAAAACCTGTCCCCCCACTCCCTCTCGGCCTTCCTAGTGGCGTCCAAAGGAATGCAGAGCACAATGTTTGGCACTGGTATGGCTGCAAGAACTGCCAGAAACATGCCAAAGGTGACACATGACAGCCTTCGGGGTTCCACTCGATATATTCCGTTAGGGTTTACTCCCTTAGCCTTGGTCTCTTCCGAGATGTCCACAAGGCAGTGGGGTTGTTAGGTCCTATATCTGAGCAGGGGCCCTAACGAGTAAGCTGTGTGATTTCATGGAGGGAGAGGGAAGGAGGGACGGGGGATGCCGGGGGAGGAGGTGGGGGGAAGGGGGTGCAAGGGGAGGGGGTGCGGGGAGTGCGAGGGGGATGGAGGAGGGGGTGGGGAAGGGGGTGCGAGGGGGGGGAAGGGGGTGCAGGGGAGGGGGTGCGAGTGGGAAGGGGTGCAGGGATACCAAGGAGGAGAGGATGGGGGAAGGGGGTGTGAGGGGTGAATGTGGTGCAAGGAGGGGACGGGGGGGTTTGGGGGAGGCATCCGGCGGCATTAGTCACAGCACAAAGTTCTGCTATGAGTCAAAAGTCAGACTATTGGGTTAGATTCAGACTGCCAGCCCATTTTTATTGTCAGATTACCCATTGAGTTCAGGATTTCAGCTCCAGGTTTCTGCTTAGGTCTTCTTAAATCCACTGCCATTGATTATTGCTCTCCCATTCCATCTGTGCAATGTGTCAGATTAGCTTCACATCCTCTCATACAAAGGCAAAGTCCACAGTCATTACAGATGGAAGTTACCCAAATGCTATAGAAAGTACTCTTCATCCCCTTTGCACAGCAGTGGATATCAAGTTACTTTCAATAAAACCTTTTATTATCTCTATTTGAATTCTCCTTGGGAAAAGAAACCCAATCAGAGGCTGAAGACAGAGAGGACATGAACGTGGAAAGGTGCAAATGAAAAGCCACAGGATCAGGATTACAAGCAGAGGCCGAGGACGTCAAAGTTTATTTTCTGTTACTTTTGAATTCCTGGCAGAGGCAAGACTTGGCTTAAAAGATTGTGCCAGCCTCTAGTCCTTTGATTTTTCATTTACTTTTCCCACCATGGTAGCTGTTTGCATCTTGTCTACAGAAATATTTTCTTTATCCATTTGAACACAAAATTCAGCTGGGGCAAAAATATCAATATACAAGTTGAAACATGAATTTAGTCAAGTAATGCGGCATGAAGATTAATGCCTGTGGAGTGATTGTTTAAGCACTTTTGACATAACAAACAGGAAAATGGACACAGAGAGGATCTTTATAATAAACACTCGTTGATAGGCCTCAACAAAAACAGATATGATTTTCAAGACTGAATAATTTGAACCTTGCAATTATTTTCATAGGGTACAACTTATATAAAACATGTTTGTGTACAGCCTAGAATCCTATTGCTAAATTAGATTCAGTGAAAATCTCTCCCAGAGCGTTCAACTGCTAAAATAGATAAGGGACTGGATTTTGTTCTCCCCCAGGCATCGGGTTGTGTGACGGGGGGCCTGAAGATGG
Source organism: Heterodontus francisci (assembly GCF_036365525.1). Classification (NCBI taxonomy): domain Eukaryota; kingdom Metazoa; phylum Chordata; class Chondrichthyes; order Heterodontiformes; family Heterodontidae; genus Heterodontus; species Heterodontus francisci. The sequence goes on along the minus strand of NC_090372.1, from coordinate 191,732,157 downwards.
CTCCGGATGAGGCCCGCCACAGACCTCGATGCTGGGAGGGCCTAGCCCGATGCTGCAGCAGCAAGGCTCTGAGGTGGCCTCCCACACTGCTGGGCGATGGAACCTCAATTAAAATATTAAAATCAATAAAATGAATACATTTAAAATTCGTACCTGCAATCTTCAGGGCCTGCCGCGATCTTCAGCGCAGTGGCTGGCACTCCTGCGCCTGCAAATCTCCGTCCAGGTAAACGCGGCGCCATATTGGTGGCAAGGTGGGAGGAGGTAAGATTTTCAGTGTGGGTGTGGGGGAATGGGGTCGCGGGGACGGGCTCAAATAAACATAATGGGTGTAGGGGATGGTGGGAAGGGTTGCACTTTAAACCTTGTGGAGTTTGGGGGCAAGGCCACATGTAAAATGTAAGTGTTCTGGGGAGGAGAAAGGGAAAATAGTGACTGTAATTGTTATTGGGGGGTGGGAAAGGGGTGTTATAAATTTATCTTTTTAAATGACTCAGCAGTGACCACCTATGGCAAACGTGAGAAGCAGAATGCAGACTGGTTTCAATCTCACTTTGAAGAGCTGGAACCTGTCATAGCTGCTAAGCGCATTGCACTGTTGAACTACAAGAAAGCCCCCAGCGAGGTAACATCCGTAGCACTTAAAGTAGCCAGAAGCGCTGCACAAAGAACAGCCAGGCACTGTGCAGTTGACTACTGGCAACACCTATGCAGTCATATTCAGCCGGCCTCCAACACCGGAAACATCAGAGGAATGTATGATGGCATTAAGAGAGTTTTTGGGCCAACCATCAAGAACGCCCCCTCCCCCCCCACCTCATGTCTACATCGGGGACACGATCACTGACCAACACAAGCAAATGGACCGCTGGGTGGAGCACTACCTAAAACTGTACTCCAGAGAAAATGTTGTCACTGAGACCGCCCTCAATGCAGCCCAGTCTCTGCCAGTCATGGATGAGTTGGACGAACAGCCAACAAAATCAGAACTCAGTGATGCCATTGATTCTCTAGTCAGTGGAAAAGCCCCCGGGAAGGACGGCAATACCCCTGAAATAATCAAGAGTGCCAAGCCTGCTATACTCTCAGCACTCCATGAACTGCTTTGCCTGTGCTGGGATGAGGGAGCAGTACCACAGGACATGCGTGATGCCCGTATCATCACCCTCTATAAGAACAAGGGTGACCGCGGTGACTGCAACAACTACCGTGGAATCTCCCTGCTCAGCATAGTGGGGAAGTCTTCACTCGAATTGTTTTAAACAGACACCAGAAGCTGGCTGAACATGTCTACCCTGAGGCACAGTGTGGCTTTCAAGCAGAGCGATCGACCATTGACATGCTGTTCTCCCTTCACCAGCTACAGGAGAAATGCCGCGAACAACAGATGCCCCTCTACATTGCTTTCATTGATCTCACCAAAGCCTTTGACTCCATCAGCAGACGTGGTCTCTTCAGACTACTCGCAAAGATTGGATGTCCACCAAAGCTACTAAGTATCATCACCTCATTCCATGGCAATATGAAAGGCACAATTTAACATAGTGGTGCCTCATCAGACTCCTTTCCTATCCTGAGTGGCATGAAACAGGGCTGTGTTCTTGCACATACACTGTTTGGGATCTTCTTCTCCCTGCTGCTCTCACATGCAATCAAGTCTTCAGAAGAAGAAATTTTCATCCACACTAGATCAGATGGCAGGTTGTTCAACCTTGCCCGTCTAAGAGCGAAGACCAAAGTACGGAAAGTCCTCATCAGGGAACTCCTCTTTGCTGATGATGCTGCATTTACATTCCACACAGAAGAGTGTCTGCAGAGATTCATCGATAGGACTGCGGCTGCCTGCACCGAATTTGGCCTAACCATCAGCCTCAAGAAAATGAACATCATGGGACAGGATGTCAGAAATGCTCCATCCATCAATATCGGCGATCACGCTCTGGAAGTGGTTCAAGAGTTCACCTACATAGGCTCAACTATCACCAGTAACCTGTCTCTCGATGCAGAAATCAATAAACGCATGGGAAAGGCGTCCCCTGCTATGTCCAGACTGGCCAAGAGAGTTTGGGAAAATGGCGCACTGACACGGAACACGAAAGTCCGAATGTTTCAAGTCTGTTTCCTCACTACCTTGCTCTACGGCAGCAAGGCCTGGACAACGTATGTCAGCCAAGAGCGACGTCTCAACTCATTCCATCTTCGCTGCCTACGGAGAATCCTTGGCATCAGGTGGCAGGACTGTATCTCCAATGCAGAAGTCCTCGAGGCAGCCAACATCCCCAGCATATGTACCCTAACGAGCCAGCGGCGCTTGAGATGGCTTGGCCATTTGAGCCGCATGGAAGATGGCAGGATCCCCAAGGACGCATTGTACAGCGAGCTCGTCACTGGTATCAGACCCACCGGCCATCCATGTCTCCGCTTTAAAGACATCTGCAAACACGACATGAAGTCCTGTGACATTGACCACAAGTTGTGGGAGTCAGTTGCCAGTGATCGCCAGAACTGGTGGGCAGCCATAAAGGTGAGGCGAGTCGAAGAGACTTAGCAGTTGGCAGGAAAAGAGACAGAAGCGCAAGGAGAGAGCCAACTGTGTAACAGCCCCAACAACCAATTTTATCTGCAGCACCTGTGGAAGAGTCTGTCACTCTAGAATTGGCCTTTATAGCCACTCCAGGCGCTGCTTCACAAACCACTGACCACCTCTAGGCGCTTATCCGTTGTCTCTCAAGACAAGGAGGCCAAAGAAGGTGGGGAGATTATTCTTTAAAAATTTAAATGTGTTGGCCCGGCTGGCTGCCCGTTAAAAAGGGCGCCAGCGCCTGTGCACAGGCTGCTGACACCATTGCTGGCGATGGTCAGCCTCCCCCCTCCATGTGATGCTGGGAGTGGTTGGCCCGGCTATTTAAATGAGCTGCTCTACGGGAGATTGCCGCGGCTCCTTGGTGTGCAGCTCACGCAGGCGAGATGTCATTTTTTGAGCTCATGCCAAGATTGGCAGCGGGCTCTTTAAATCCAGCCCACGATTTCTGATTCAAGCACACAAGATCATTCTCCGCATGATTGTATTTTGTTCAATATTTTTATTTGTGGTCTTAAATATGTAAAATCTTTGGTTTTAAATTTGTGTGAGGAATAAGACGTTGGGAACTGGATTCCAAACTCAATCACAACTTGGACACGGCAGAAAACCATCAATTGGCACCTCAGTTGCTCAGTGTACAGCCCAAGCAATTTCCCTTTCTATTGAAATCTATAGAAAAAAAAAACAGATCAGGCCAATGTATGCCACGTGGTCGATTCATAACTGGCAGGTTTCCACTCATGCCCAAAGTGAAAGTTACCCCACAAGGGTAGAGTTTCCTATTTTCTTCAGGTTATAGGCTTGTTCCATGTGTTTGTCCATACTTTTGTCTTTGCTGTATTCCACAAGAATTGACTTTAAATTTAACATCTGATGGTTTAAGAGAAAAAATAAATACCATGTTTATTTTTTATTGACTAAAGAGAAAAAGCATCCAAACAGGAAATAAATTTATAAAGCACTTTTCAAAACTTCAAGATGTCTCAAAGTGCTTTACAGCCAATGAAGTACTTTTGAAGTGTAGTAATACAGGAAAATCAGCAGCCAAATTGTGCACAGCAAGCTCCCACAAACAGCAATGTGATAATGACCAGATAATTTATTTTTGTGATGTTGATTGGGGGATAAATATTGACCAGGATACTGGGATAATTCCCCTGATCTTCTTCAGTGCCATGTGATCTTTTACATCCACCTGAGAAGGCAGATGAGCCTTTGGTTTAACGTCTCACCCAAAAGGCGCGACCAAACCCACGACTTCTACCAACTAGAAGGACAAGGCCAGCAAATACATGGGAACATCACCACCCGCAAATTCCCCTCCAAGTCACACACCATCCTGACTTGGAACAATATCGCAGTTCCTTCACTGTCGCTGGGTCAAAATCCTGGAACTCCCTTCCTAACAGCACTGTGGGTGTACCTACCCCAAATGGACTGCAGCGGTTCAAGAAGGCAGCTCACCACCACCTTCTCAAGGGCAATTAGGGATGGGCAATAAATGCTGGCCTGGCCAGTGACGCCTACATCCCATGAATGAATAAAAAAAAAGACATCACTGTCGACAGTGCAGTACTCACTTAATACTGCAAGTGTCAGCCTAAATTTTTGTGCTCAAGTCTCTGGATTGTGACCTGAACCCTGTCCGCACTTTCCACCCCACCAGCCTCCAGATCCAAAGGATCATCCTCCGCCATTTCTGCCACATCCAGCTTGATGCCACTACCAAACGCATCTTCCCCTCCCTTCCCCTGTCAGCATTCCGACGGGATCATTCCCTCCGCGACACCCTGGTCCACTTCTACATTACCCCCACCACCCAGTACCCTTCCCATGGCACCTTCCCCTGCAATCGCAGGAGGTGTAATACCTGCTCATTTACCTCCTCTCTCCTCACTATCCCAGGCCCCAAACACTCCTTTAAGGTGAAGCAGCGATTTACTTGTACTTCTTTCAATGTAGTATACTGTATTCGCTGCTCACAATGTGGTCTCCTCTACATTGGGGAGACCAAACGCAGATTGGGTGACCGCTTTGCAGAACACCTCTGCTCAGTCTGGAAGCATGACCCCGAGCTTCCGGTTGCTTGCCATTTCAACACACCCCCCTGCTCTCATGCTCACATCTCTGTCCTGGGATTGCTGCACTGTTCCAACGAACATCAACGCAAGCTCAAGGAACAGCATCTCATTTACCGATTAGGCACACTACAGCCTGCCAGACTGAACATCAATAATTTCAGAGCATGACAGATCCCCCTTTTTATGCTTAGTTATTTTTCCTTTTTTATTTGGTTATTTTATTTTAGGTTTATCAGTTTGTTTAGTTTGTTTCTACTGTGCTTACCCACTGTTTTGGTTTTTTAAATGTGTCCTTTAATGTTTGTGCTTGGAGTGCTCTGTGCTTTACAATCATTCACACCCGATCTGTACTAACGCTTTGTCTTTCAACACACCATTAACATACCGTTTGCCTTTGTTCCATGACCTTCTGGTCAGTTATTCTCTGTGACCTTGTCCTATCAACACCTTCTCCTTTGTTATCTCTTGCCCCACCCCCGCTTTACTTGCTTAAAACCTTTCACATTTCTAATATTTGTCAGTTCTGAAGAAGGGTCTCTAACTTGAAACGTTAACTCTGCTTCTCTCTCCACAGATGCTGCCAGACCTGATGAGTATTTCCAGCATTTCTTGTTTATATTCCAGAACTTTCTGACTCGGAGGCAACTACCAACTGAGCCACAGCAAAGCTTAGGAGGAGTCAAAGAGTTGTGGTTTAAGGTGAAGAAGACAGAGATATTTAGGGAGCTCAGAGTGTGAGGCCTTGATGGCTGAAAGCACAGCTGCCAACTGAGGTGACTTAGGTGGGGGGTGGGAATCTATGGATTCTAAGGAATGCAAAGTTCTGTGGGTTATAGTGCTAAAGGTAGTTACAGATTTAGGAAGGGGTGAAAACATGGAGAGATTTAAACACGAGGGTGAGAATTTTAAATTGGACCAAGAGCAAGAACAGTGGTAGTGGATGGGTAGGACTTGATGCAGGATAGGATATAGTCAGTAGTGCTGTGAGGATTGGAACTGGCCAGTAGAGTTGAGTCTGGAGGATACAAGGGCATGGATAAGGGTTTCAACAGATGGACTGAGCAGGAGTGGAGGCGGGTGATGTTATGAGGTAAAAGTAGATGGTATTTATGATGGAAAGCATATTGGATTAAAAGCTCAGCTCAGGGTCAAATAGAGCGGCAGGCTTGTATACAGTCTGGTTCAATTTGAGAAGCAGGTCAAGGAGATGAATGGAATCAGTGGCAAGGGTACAGTGTTTGTGGTGAGGACTGAAAATGGTGGGTCTGGTCTTCCCAATATTTAAATGGAGGAAATTGTGGCTTATTCAAGACTGAATGTTGGACACTGTCTGACAACATGGAGGTAGTGGAGGGCTCAAAAGAGACAGCAGAGTGATAGAAAGGGGTCTTATTAGCATACATGTGGAATATGACCCCCCTGCATGTCTATGCATGAAGTCAACAAAAAGCATCATGTAGGTGAGGAAGAGGAAGGGGGCAGAATAGATCCTTTGGTCACTCTAGAGGTAATAGTATGGGAGCAGGATGAGAAACCATTGTTGGAGATACTCTGGTCTGACAGTTCCATTGAACAATGGTGGAGCGGCATTAGAGAAGGATGGTATGATGAAAGTGTGAAAGGTTACATAGAGATCACGTATGACTGGGAGGGATTGTGTGCCATGGTCACAGCCTCAGAAGATATCATTTGTGATCTTGATTTGGGCTAGTTCAGTGTTGTGGCAGGAGAGGAAACATGATTAGAGAGACTCAAACAGACAGGTATAGGGAAAGATGGGCATAGATTTGTCGGGAGGTTGGATTTGGTGATGTAATTTGCAAAAAGAAGTTGAAGGTAGAATTTTTGAGGAGAGTTGATGACTTTTCTTTTTGAAAAGGAGTGGGAACCTGAGGAGATGGAACTATTTAGGATGTCAGCCAGCCGGGAGGTGTGGTGGGGGGTGGGGGGGCGGGGGCAGTGGCTGGAAAGAAGGGATTTTGGTGGTCAACAGTTTAGTGGGAATGGAGTCAAGGCAGCAGGGCATGGGTCTTAAGGTTGAGATGAGATTGGTGAAGGCATGAGGGGACATGGGAGAGAAACTAGAGAGATATGTAGATTCATGTCTAGGGCAGGTGGTTAGGTTTGGCTTTATGTTCAAAGGGAAGGGGGGAGGCTTTCCCCCCAAAACACTTTCTCCTCAGCCTGACTGTAACTCAGAATCATCTTCCCAGATTTCACCCTTACTTCCAGATACCGGGAACCCTCCCAGTTCCTGAGACCTCCCTCCATAATGCTACTGGATCACAGGACCTCTTTCTCTATGATCCAAGGACCTGCCCCTGTGATCCCATTAGCATGGAAGCTGTAGAGTATTGAGAATTGCATTGTGCACTTTGTCCACTTAAGGCTACCATACTCATGTATACTAGCAGAGGGAGTCTGGGATATGAATAAAAGGAATCCATGTTTTTAAAGCACGTGCAGCAGTTCTGTCTCTTCCTAACTCTGGCTGAATCTTACTGTTCTTCCTATGAACATCACAATAGTAACCAGGATGGTGAAAATAGGAAACACTGCTTTCAGGTATGAAACTGTTGGAAGGTTTTTGTTTACTTTCTGCAGACAGCATTTTAAATTGGAGATTTAAGGAACACATTGATGCTGTTAGACACACACAGGAGGCAGTTCAGCTCGGGATTAGCTGGCACAGTGTATACATACACATACACACACATGCTGAACTCACTAAAATAACAATCCAATCAAAAAAGTAATTACCTCAGATCATTTCAGAGTTTTCCTTTGAAATGAATGTGAGCCCAGATCCTTTATCATGCACTATTACTGCATTGCTGATCAATATGGTTTTTTCTATGTTGAATCTACCACCTTCTGATGTGCATTTGGAGCCATCATCTATATTCCCATGTTGGCAAAAGTGGCTGCGATGTTTTGAAGGTACGATGGTAGGTTTTGCAATTTCAGATGACAAAAGAGAAAAGGGCTTACTTCTTCACTATGGAGGTGAAGAATTGGAAGATATCTTTCAGACACTTCCGCCTGAGCAAAATGACTACAATTCAGCCAGAATGTACCACCAACCTATTTCACACCCAAGAAAAATACAATATATGAAACAATTGTCTTCCAACACACTAAGCAAGAAGAAAACAAGACAATTGGCCAATATTGCACATGATTGAGGCAACTAGCAGCCAAATGTGACTTTGGTGATGTTGAACATGTCATATGGGTAATCAAAACACAAATAATTGAAGTTTGTCGCTCTAGTCAACTGCACCAAAAAGCACTGAGAAAGAGAAAAAGCTATCAGAGCTGTTGGAGTTAGCAAGATCACTATTGCTCTCAGAGTCCAAAGCTACTGAAGTTGAGGCTGTCAACAGTAACTACCATACTTCAATTTCAACTCCTGTGAACACTGTTCATCACTCATTTGCAAAGCACAACAACCGTCTCACAGAGTTGTGGTTTGTCCAAAGAATGTTTCCACTGTGGCAGTACTTACCCACACACAATGTCCTGCCACTGGTAAATAGTGTAAAGCTTGTGGAAAAACCCAGTTTGCTAGTGTTTGTCGCTAATCAACGAAATCAACTACTAAGACCAATACTAACAGAAAGGTGCCACACATTCATACCACAGAAAAAGGGTGAAAGAGCGTAGTCAATGTAAAGGCAGATGACACTGAATATACCTTTGTCCTCTCTCTCAAACACAGCTAGCAGCCATGTGTGACAGTAACCATTGGCTGCCCGGACGTAGATTCTTTCATAGGTACAGGAGCATCTGTCAATGTCATGGGAGACAAAAAAGCTTCAGGATTGCCCTGTTCTCCGCAAACCAGGGAATACGAAAATTTTCCCTTACAGCAGTGACAAACTGCCGAAAGTTTTCCAGAATTTTGAAACGCCAGTCTCATTCAAAGACACGAGAAAGAATGCTGTATTCTATGTCATATATGGAGAATGTGACAAGATTATCAGTTTCCACACAGCAATAGATCTGCATATGATTGCAGTCATATAGGCGATTCCTACGCATAAAAACAACATTCTCGAACTGTATGCTGACTGCTTAACTGGTTTTGGCAAACATAAAGGTTTTACACTCAAGCTGCAAGTACATCCTAACATGCCCCGTCATGCAGATCCCCACCTGCCAAGATGAGGCATATTAATTTTGTCACATGAACATTGATTTTAAACTGTTGCTGGAGCGAGGAAATAACTTGTTAAATATATCAGCCGTGGCTGGAAAAAAACATTTACATGCTAATAGACAGTGCTTGTGGAGACAAAGGACCTTTCCCTGACACATTCAACCCAGAATGGACTTTGATCACCAGACATTGAAGGTGAGGAAGCTCATATTCCAGGATGATTGCTAAGATGGCCAAATCCACAAACAGATGTGGTCAAACCAGCTAGTCACATGACTAACCTGCTAGACATTTTTTGAATTGTGCACAGACAGTTTGAGGGAGAGGGACTGTTTGCTCCTGGACTGTAAAGACCTCTCCTGGCTGGCTCGCCACAGCCTCTCCTGTCTGCTCCCATCTCTTTCTTTTGAAATTCCAAATCCACTGAAGACATAAAACTCAAGAGAGAAAGTCTCCTACATTGAAGAAGAATAATACTGGGCCCCAACGAAAAGCAAGATCTACCTACAATCAAGGACTCTACAGTGAGCTCGAAGAACAGTAACCAAAACCATCTTCATATATTGCCTCAAACATTTCCACTTTACTTCCACTGTTCTTTTCTGTCTCTATCTGCATGTGCATATTGTGTATGCATGCTAGCATGGGCGCGTTGCGTATCCATAGGCGTTAACCGAATTAGAGTAAGTTCAATAAAGTTCAACCTTTTTTCTTTAAACCTAAGAAAACCCGTTTGGCTGGTTTATTTGCCTTACAATTGGAAAGCAATGAACAAGGATTCACTCAGGGGGAGCTAAAATAAAGTTGTGTTTAAAATAAAACCCTGTTACGGTAAGACCAGGTGAAGGCTGAGAGGGAACCCGAGACCCCTTTCACACCTGGACGTAACACCCCAGTCACACATCAATGGCGACCAATACCATTTCATGTCAGAAAGCAGAGAAGGAACTTCAACGCGGACTTGACCTTGACATTATTGAGAGAGTTGAAGATGACCCTACCCCTTGGGTCTCACCCATACAAGTTGTCAAGAGACCCAAGAATGAGAACCAGATTAGGATCTGTGTTGATATATGATCATCAAACCAAGCCATACAACAAGAAAAACACTTGACGCCGACAATCAAGGATATTAGCGAGCAAGCGAATGATGCTAAACACTTTGTTAAACTTGACCTCAATGCAGACTACCATCAAATTGAGCTGGCAGAAGAATCGAGACATCTTACTGTATTCCATAAGTTTTAAGGTACTTGTGGATAAGGATAAGAGTAGTCCTTGGGTGAAGGTGCTAAATTGGGGGAAGGCTGATTATAACAATATTAGGCAGGAACTGAAGAATTTAGATTGGGGGCGGCTGTTTGAGGGTAAATCAACATCTGACATGTGGGAGTCTTTCAAACATCAGCTGATTAGAATCCAGGACCAGCATGTTCCTGTGAGGAAGAAAGACAAGTTTGGCAAGTTTCGGGAAGCTTGGATAACACAGGATATTGTGAGCCTAGTCAAAAAGAAAAAGGAAGCATTTGTAAGGGCTGGAAGGCTAGGAACAGATGAAGCACTTGAGGAATATAAAGACAGTAGGAAGGAACTTAAGCAAGGAGTTAGGATGGCTAAAAGGGGTCATGAAAAGTCATTGGCAAACAGGATTAAGGAAAATCCCAAGGCTTTTTATACATATATAAAGAGCAAGACGGTAACCAGGGAAAGGGTTGGCCCACTCAAGCACAGAGATGGGAATCTATGTGTGGAGCCAGAGGAAATGGGCGAGGTGCTAAATGAGTACTTTGCATCAGTATTCACCAAAGAGAAGGACTTGGTGGATGAGGAGCCTAGGGAAGGGAGTGCAGATAGTCTCAGTCATCTCATTATCAAAAAGGAGGAGGTGTTGGGTGTCTTGCAAAGCATTAAGGTAGATAAGTCCTCAGGGCCTGATGAGATCTACCCTAGAATACTGAAGGAGGCAAGGGAAGAAATTGCTGGGGCCTTGTCAGAAATCTTTGCATCCTCATTGGCAACAGGTGAGGTCCCAGAGGACTGGAGAATAGCCAATGTTGTGCCTTTGTTTAAGAAGGGTGGCAAGGATAATCCAGGAAATTATAGGCCGGTGAGCCTTACGTCAGTGGTAGGGAAACTATTAGAGAGGATTATTTGGGACAGGATTTACTCCCATTTGGATACAAACGAACTTATTAGCGAGAGACAGCATGGTTTTGTAAAGGGGAGGTCGTGTCTTACTAATTTGATTGAGTTTTTTGAGGAAGTGGCGAAGATGATTGATGAAGGAAGGGCAGTGGATGTTATCTATATGGACTTTAGTAAGGCCTTTGACAAGGTGCCGCATGGCAGACTGGTACAAAAGGTGAAGTCACACGGGATCAGAGGTGAGCCGACAAGATGGATACAGAACTGGCTCAGTCATAGAAGACAGAGGGTATCAGTGGATGGGTGTTTTTCTGAATGGAGGGATGTGACTAGTGGTGTTCCGCAGGGATCAGTGCTGGGACCTTTGCTTTTTGTAGTATATATAAATGATTTGGAGGAAAATGTAGCTGGTCTGATTAGTAAGTTTGCGGACGACACAAAGGCTGGTAGAGTTGCGGATAATGATGAGGATTGTCAGAGGATACAGCAGGATATAGATCTGTTGGAGACTTGGGCGGAGAAATGGCAGATGGAGTTTAATCCGGACAAATGTGAGGTCATGCATTTTGGAAGGTCTAATGCAGGTGGGAGGTATACAGTAAATGGCAGAACCCTTAGGAGTATTGACAGGCAGAGAGATCTGGGCGGACAGGTCCACAGGTCACTGAAAATGGCAACGCAGGTGGATAAGGTAGTCAAGAAGGCCTTCTGCATGCTTGCCTTCATCATTCGGGGCATAGAGTATAAAAATTGGCAAGTCATGTTGCAGCTGTACAGAACCTTAGTCAGGCCACACTTAGAATATTGCGTGCAATTCTGGTCGCCACACTACCAGAAGGACGTGGAGGCTTTGGAGAGGGTACAGAGGAGGTTTACCAGGATGTTGCCTGGTCTGGAGGGCATTAGCTATGAGGAGAGGTTGGAAAAACTCGGATTGTTTTCACTGGAACGATGGAGGTGGAGGGGCGACATGATAGAGGTTTACAAAGTTATGAGCGGCATGGACAGAGTGGATAGTCAGAAGCTTTTTCCCAGGGTGGAAGAGTCAGTTACTAGGGGACATAGGTTTAAGGTGCGAGGGGCAAAGTTTAGAGGGGATGTGCGAGGCAAGTTTTTTACACAGAGGGTGGTGAGTGCCTGGAACTTGTAGCCAGGGGAGGTGGTGGAAGCAGATACGATAGCGACGTTTAAGAGACATCTTGACAAATATATGAATAGGAAGGGAATAGAGGGATACGGTCCCCGGAAGTGCAGAAGGTGTTAGTTTAGGCAGGCATCAAAATCGGCGCAGGCTTGGAGGGCCGAATGGCCTGTTCCTGTGCTGTACTGTTCTTTGTTCTGCACTCACATCAGACTTTTTTGATTCAAGAGGCTCAACTTTAGAGTCAACTCAGCAGCCGAGGTATTTCAGCACTTGATTCAATCTACACTTCAGGGACTTGAAGGCACGCTGAACATCAGTATGACATTCTATTCTATGGTCGCACTGAAAGTGAACCCAAGCCATGCCGACATGCATGCCTACAACGTCTCAGAGAATATAACCTCACCTTGAACAAAGACAAATGCTAGTTCAATGAAAGTAGAATTGAATTCTTTGGTCATGTGTTCAGCGGTGGAGAAGTGTCACCTGATCCAATGAAAGTTGAAGCCATCACAAAAGCTGTGGATCCTACAAACGTGCAAGTCCAGAGTCTGATGGGACTCATCACGTACTGTAGTTGCTTCATTCCTGACCGCTCTACTTTATCCTCCCCTCCTATGTGTTTTAACAAAAGGGATCACCAAGTGGGAGTGGACTAAATCACACAAACAGATGGTACACCAGATCAAATGACAGTTGTTCGCATGTTGCACAATTGCCTATTTCGTTCCTGAGAAAACCACCCAGCTAGTCATGGATGCAAGCCCGGTTGGTTTGGGTGCAGTTCTCGTGTAAAAAGACAAGACAGGTAACCCATCAATCGTTGTGATGGCAAACAGATCACTTTCGCCCATTGGGCAATATTATTCCCAAACACAGAGAGAAGCACTCTCAATCACATGGGATATCTTACACCTTTATATCTACTTGTATGGAAATGAGTTTGAAGTAATAACTGATCATAGACCACTTGTAAGCTTGTTCAACAATCCACATTGCAAACCACCCACTTGAACAGAACATTGGACACTCAAACTAAAAGAGTATGAGTTCCATGTTGGGTTTAGCCAGGCAACTCCACCCAGTGGACTATCTTTCGCAACATCCTTTGCCGACAGTCAGTCCTACTAGTCATGAGGAAAAGGTTGCCAAATAACATTTTAACTATGTAAGCCTAAATGCCAAAGTTGCTAAAACTATCTGATATAAAAATAGCAGCATAACAAGATGAGTCATTGCAACTACGTATGAAAGCAATGGAATCACGAAACTGGAAAGATGTGATCAACAGAGCGTCTACAAACGAAATCGCTCACATTACAAGGTCTTCACAATGTTTGAAATTAGCTCATTGTTACACTGCAACTGCATTGTCATTCCAAACTCATTGTCAATACAGCACGTGAAGGTCACCAGGGAATTGTCAAAACTAAACAACTCCTCAGCGAAAAGGTATGGTTCCCAGGCAAGGCAGAGCACAAAATCAATCAGGGTTTGCCATGTCAAGCAACCAGAATGTCAAATTCTAGTGATCCTCTCAAGATGTCTGAACTACCTCCAGGACCATGGATTGAAGTTAACGTTGACTTCACAGATTTGCTCACAGGTGAACACCTCCTTGTTGCCCCTGACAACTACAGTAGATTCCCAATTCTGGAATTAGTTATGTCAACTTCAACAAAAGCAGTTATCCCTTTAATGCCTTGTTTGAAATCCCTCAAATGGTGAGAAGTGACAATGGACATTCAACAATGATAAGATCAACAAAATCCTGAACTACTTAGGGTTCACTCATCAAAAAAATCACACCACGTTGGCCAAGAGAAGTCGAAAAATTTATGTGTACCTTGAAAAAAGTGATACGTACAGCTACAGCTGAGAGCAAGTCGTGGAAGCAAGTGTTGTATTTCTTTCTTCGTAATTACAGAGTGACTCCTCACTCAACTACTGAAAAACCTCCAGCGACACTCATCTTTGCACATCCTATGTGCACACATCATCCTGAGCTGCTCCGTGGAGCTCATGATCAACATGTATGCGAACACGATCGAGAACAGAAGGATCAAATGAAGGTGCATGCAGCGCGAGTATGAAATTTAGAGCTACATCACTAAAGCCAGGAGATAAAGTGCTTGTGAAACGTGATGGTCATATTGGAAAGCAAACAACCCCTTAAGACATCCAACTATTTGTTGTGACCAACACAAAAGGATCAATAATCACTGCTAAGCGCAATTCACAAATCATCACATGAAACTCGTCATCCTTCAAAGCACGGAAAACCCCATTCGTAAGTATTGAATCTGATTCCGACATGGATACCTCAGATGAAGAACATGAGTTAACTGAGATTATACCTGATGTCAGACAATATCTTACTCGTGAGAGAAAATGTCCACCATACTTAAGTGATTATGTTACAAAGTGATCTATTGTCAGTTGGTGAACAATACTTTCCTCTCATTGTGTATGACTGACTGCATTGTTAAATTAATAAAAAAGTTAGGATATGTAATAGTGTTACTAGTCAAAATATTCAAGATATGCTTATCTCTCCATAATGCTGCTAGATCACAGGACCTCTTTCTCTATGATCCAAGGACCTGCCCCTGTGATACCAGTAGCATGGCAGCTGTAGTGTATTGAGAATTGCATTGTGCATTTTGTTCACTTAAGACTACCATACACACATATACCAGCAGAGGGAGTCTGGAATAATAAAAGGAATCCATGTTTTAAAAGCATGTACAGCAATTCTGTTTGAATAACTCTGGGTAAATCTTACTGTTCTTCCCACAGAAGGCCCCTTCTAATATGCCCCAATCCTGTTAATCACCTCAAAATACTGCTCATTTCGCAGATCTCACCCTGTTTTGCCATCCAATCTATATGAGAAGGCTTTCCTCCCAGTGCACTTAGATTCCACAACCAACTCCAATCCTGGTATCCTGGTACTATTGTTTGGTGTAACATTCTTTTTAAACCTCTGACTTACCATGAACAATGCCACAGAAAATCTGCTACTGTAGCAAAACTAAAATAGTTTCTTGCACACATTGCCCAAAATATTAGATGAACAGGGGATGAATTTCACATGTGCACTTATGGAACATAGGAACAGGAGTAGGCCATTCTGCTCCTTGAGCCTGGCCCTCTGTTCACTCATGTCATAGCTGATCGATACCTCAACTCTATTTAACCTCCTTTGATTCAGATTCCCAGATACCCTTATATCGAACAAAAACCTATTGATCTCAGTCTTGAACATTTCAATGGACCCAGCAACCACAACCTTTTGGGAGAGTGTTCCACATTTCCGCCACCCTTTGCATGAAAAATTGCTTCCTGATTTCAGGGAGTGGCTTCTCTGTCTCTCCTCTATAAAATCCCTTTATCATTTTAAATCCCAATTAGATTACCCCTGAATCTTCTAAACTCAGAGGAATACAAGCTCAGTTCTAGTGAAATGTCATCAACATGAAAACACTAACTCTCTTTCTCTCTCCACAGCTGCTGCCTAACCTGCTGAGATTCTCCAGCATTTTCTGTTTTTATTCTAAGTTTATATAACCTGACCTCATAAATTAATTCTATGGAATTTTGGGCTTGTGTGTTCATGAGAAACAATCAAAACCCAATAAGAACTCCACCAACTTATAAAATGCTCCCACCCCATCTATTATGATGTAGATTATCGTTGTTACACAATGTGCTTTGTTGGACTATAGTTTTCTTTAATCCACTGACTGGAGTTCTGAATTTATATATTTTTAAAAGACATTTTAAAAAAGACCAGCTAAAAGGAGGACTTTGCTGGCAGCTTAATATGGCTACCTAATTTTCAATGCTGCATCCTACACTGCAATGCTTGTGAGGAGAGAAACAAAATGTCTGCTCATGCCACAGCAAGAACCAAGACCAAGAAGCTTAAAGGAACTACCTTTTTTTTTTAAGTAAGAGAGAAATACTGCTAACTGCTATGTTTGAATGACTGTGTGACTGTCATGTGACAATCCCCTCCCCATCTGTGATTTTAAGCTTGTATCTTTCTGCAGCAGCAAGAGGAGAAACAACTGGACTCTGACACATGCAGACCCTAAGTGGGGGTCTCTCTCTCTCTCTCCAGCTTGAAAGCTTCTAAATCCTGCCTGTTGATTGACCACCTTTGTATACGCCAGCTACAGTCAGAAACCCCCTTTGAGGAAATCATCCACATCGCTGTCTCTAAGCGACCCACCAAACCAGTCAACTACCACTTCAAACTAAAAGCCTCAGGATCACTGATTTCAGAAGTTAGCCAAATCACCGAACGCCACAGACTGTATATATGCCTTTTTTCTATGGACTCTAACCCAACCAATCGGCCTTTCCCCACTCTGTAACCTATTTGTGTGTGTAAACCTCCAGAGTGTGTGCGTGAGTGAAAATTGGCACGTTGTTTATTATTTTATTAGTTTGGTTTAGGTACAATAAAGTTAACCTCTTTCTTTGTTAATTCAAGAAAACCTGTCCAATTAGTTCTTGTTATCTTAGCAACTCAGTAATCAAACACCTACTGAATTGCCAAGTACATCCACTTTAAGTAAGAATTAAACCTGTTGTAGTCAAACAGGGAGAGGGGAAAGAAGGAAGCCTTCAACCCCCACCTCACCTGATCGTAACAATCATGCTTCCTCCATCAGTTAGCTATAGGTATTTAAAGTGTCATGCTCATGAAAGGAACAGTTATGAACTGAAGTGAACTGGAGCAATTATAAACTGTAAACATTAACTGGTGAATTAAACTGCAAAAAATGAACACACTTTGCTGCAGACAAGATGGAGTAAGAAGTCAGGTGACCCCTCCTGTACTGCAAACATGCATCATGACTGTTGAAAACTCAGCTCATCATCACATCTGGACTATTTCTGGGGAAGACACATTATAATGTTAAACAGACCATTCAATGCTAAATGGTTCCGACCTTTGATAAAAACCTTCGCAGAAAGAGCAACTCTAGATGCAAAGCCAAGATAATAGGTGAGAAATAACACCACTTTATCAAGATAAATCACAATCCAACCCCATTATGTAACAATGGCCCCACATTCAAAGACATTGAATTGTCACACCAGGGAACAGCATCTATGGTCACCTGACCAACACCCAGCCTGATGAAGGCTCTTCTTGGAAAAAGATTTCTCAGAGAGAGCGAAAGCCAGCCAGCGAGGAAGCTGAGACATCCAGTCCAGGCAAGACTAAGAAACAGCCTGTAACACCTTTAACCCACAGAGGCAAAGACTTTAAACCTGACCTTGAAAACTCCCCATCTGAGAAATTTTGACATGATTGTCCACTGACTGAGTCTTAAACAAAGGAATCTGCAATACTTCAGTGAACAAAGAAAAGGAACACCAGACCTGCAAAGCTTTTAAAAATTTCTCATGTTCGTAACAAAAAGTATTCATTAGTGGAAAGGCTTTTTATATTTTTATTGCTTTGTGGTATGATTTAAAGATAATAGATGTATATTTCACAGATAGCAAGTCAGTGCATTATACACAAGAATCTCCTGTGGTTTAAATGAATGCAGCAAATTATCATCCAGTGTATATAAGAACTATTTGCAAGCAAAAAAAAAATCATTATTATCGGCCTTTAAAGCATCTGTTCTATATTCTTCACTAAGCTTCTAGAATCATTTAAATTACATCACACAAGGTGGCCAGTCTGTTGCATATCCAACAATGCTAGTACGTCAACTGGAAAGATCTACTCTAAGTCATTTCCCTCCCCAGTTCTGACAAAAGGTCATTGACCTGAACTGTTAACTGTTTTTCTCTCTCCACAGATGCTATCTGACCTGTTGAGCATTTTCTGTTTTCATAATAATCTCATTTTTATGACCTTTTTCCCTATATCCTCACTTTTAAAGACCTATGTGTCAGCATCTCCCATCTATCCATTCTTCACACTGTTTGTCATCTTAGTTTAGTGTTAGCACTCTCACGGCTGAGTCAAAGGTCATTGTTTTATGCTCCCAGTCCAGAGACATGAGCGCATAATTTAGGCTGACAATTCAGTGCAATACTAACTATTTAACTAGTTAATTGAAACTAAGTTAATCAAATATAAAATAAGACTTGATAGTTTTTAGTTTTTATACTAATGAATCTAAGACGGATATTATTATTTACCATATATATGTATAGAGAGGGGGACCAGCAGGGAGGGTATTGGTTCAAATTAGGAGCTGGGTAATTAGAATTTTTTCAATCGTGCTAGTGTAACAGTAAATGTTATAATAAGAGTATAAACACAGAGCAGGACGAGAAGTATTAATTACAATTGCTTGTTTAAACAGGTACTTTTAATTTAATTTAAATCAAACATAGCATCAAACATCCAAATATTTAATATCCAAATTATTTAATTAAATAGAATAGAGATAGCTGGGCAGGTGATGTGTTGCAGCTGTAGTATGTGGGAGCTGGTGGATGCCAGTGCGATCCACGGTGGCTACATCTGCGGCAAATGTTGGCTGCTCGAGGACCTTCGGCTCAGAGTTGATGAGGCTGGAGTCTGAGCTGCAGACACTGCAACACATCGTTGGCGGGGGGGGCGGGAGTTACCTGGACACTGTGTTTCAGGAGACAGTCACACCCCTTAGATTAATTACATCAAATTTGGACTGTGGTCAGGGACAGGAGGGTGTGACTGCGAGTGAGGCAGGTATGGGGATCCAGAATTTAGCTTGGAGGAGCCTCAGCCAGTTAAATGAGGATGAGTGAACTGACCACAGCACCATGGTTAACAGTGCCATTCAAGTGGGCGGAGAAAAGGAGAATGTAGTAGTTATAGGGGATAGCACAGTTAGGGGAATAGATACTGTTCTCTGCAGCAAAGATAGGGAGTCCCGAAGGCTGTGTTGCCTACTGATGCCAAGGTTAAGGAATCTCAGCCAGGGCTCCAAGATTTGTGTGGGAGAAATGGGTTCCGATTCATGGGGCACTGGCACCAGTACTGGGGAAGGAGAGAGCTGTTCCGTTGGGACTGGCTTCATTTGAACCATGCTGGGACCAGTGTCCTGGCGAATTGTATAACTAGGGTTGTAGATTGGACTTTAAACTAATTAGTGGGGGCGAGGGTTCAATTGAAGGGAAGTTTAAAAAATCAAAAAGAAACGAGAGAGCAGAGGTACAGGGTAGTGAAGAGGCGAACAGTAATCAAAGTGTGACAGGAAGGGGCAGAAAATGTAAGCAGAAGACTGCTGTAGAAATTAGAACCAGCATGAGAGTGATAATGGTAAAACGTCAAAGCTTAAGGCTCTTTATCTGAATGCATGCAGCATTTGCAACAAGATAGATGAGTTGACGGCACAAATAGAAATAAATGAATATGACTTGATAGTTTTTACAGAGACGTGGTTGCAGGGTGACCAAGACTGGGAACTCAATATTCGAGGGTATTCAACGTTCTGGAAAAATAGGCAAAAAGGAAAAGGAGGTGGGGTAGATTTGTTAATAAAGGAAGGTATCAGTGCGGTGGTGAGTAGTGATATCGGTGCAATAGATCGTGATGTGGAATTAGTTTTGGTGGAAATAAGGAATAGCAAGGGGAAGAAGTCACGGGTGGGAGTCGTCTATAGGCCCCCGAAGAGTTGCCTCACTGTCGGACAAAGTATAAATCGGGAAATAATGGAGGCGTGTAAGAAGGGCGTTACAATTGTCATGGGTGATTTTAATTTGCATGTTGACTGGACAAATCAGATTGGCAGAGGTAACATGGAAGACGAATTTGTAGAGTGCATCAGGAATTGTTACTTAGAGCAATATGTTGCAGAACCTACCCGGGAACAGGCTATTTTAGATCTAGTAATGTGTAATGAGGTAGGATTAATAAGAGATATCGTAGTTAAGGATCCTCTAGGGGGTAGCGATCACAACATGGTAGAACTTCAAATTCAGTTTGAGGACGAGCAACTCAGGTCTCAAACCAGTGCCCTCAACTTAAACAAGGGCAATTATGAAGGTATGAAGAAAGGGGTTGTCTAAAGCGGGCTAGAAAAATAGACTAAGGTGAAGGTCAGTGGATGAGCAGTGGCAGACATTTAAGCACATATTTCATAACGCTCAGCAAAAGTTTATCCCAGTCAAAAAGAAGGACTCGATGAAAAGTATGAACCACCATGGTTAACAAAGGCAGTCAAGGAGAGCATCCAATCAAAAATTAAGGCATACAAAGCGGCGAAACTAGTGGTAGGCCAGATGATTGGGAATTTTTTTTAGGAACCAGCAGCGGATGACAAAAAAGCTAATAAAAAGGGAGAAAATTGATTATGAAAGTAAATTGGCAAGAAATATAAAAACAAACAGCAAGAGCTTCTACGGGTATAAAAAAAGAGAGTAGCTAAAGTGAACGA